>NW_013666093.1:369984-398718 GCF_000517525.1 Limulus polyphemus
GTACTTACCTTGGGTTTCTTTTTTTTTTGTCGACTGTTAATGACACATAACCCTACTTTTTTATACGAATAGTAGTAGTACCTCACCAAGTAATTTTCTACTTAATTGAATAATGCACCAAATAACACACAATAATAACATGCAAAAAGCAGACTATGTCTCATAATTATCACAGTTTTTATAGCTTTCTAACTATGTGACAAGAACAGTTAAAAGTTCATCAAAGCTCGTTGATGTGTTTCCCATGGGAATCAAGCTTGAACTGAAAGTGAAATTGACAATAAATCATTTTATAAATGAAAACCTTGGCTTTCTATTGGTTATAAGCACTATAGCATTGAATGTCAGAGAGAACTATTGGCAATTTCTGAAATAGAGGATGTGACAGATGAGCGTGGCAAGAGGTGTGTGGTTATCTGTTTTGTTGCTCTGTAACCAAATAAGATTAAAGACTATGAAAATTATGCTTTGCCTCAGTGATGACGATATTATAATAAGTAATTTACGTTAAATTTTGTACTTCTTTGAGGGGTGGTAAATAAATTAGAGAAGAGGAGATGCCTAGGGAGCAAATGTCACAACTTTTACACGAGGGGAAATTCTAGATTTTTTTGAATATTGCCTTAAAAAAGTCAGAACTTAATATGTGTATACAATTTATATACGGATTATTAGCTACATTTTATACTATATTTATTGGTATACCAGGAAAAGAAAGTAGTTTAATTAAATTATGAATATAACTCACTAAAACCCCATGACATGCACAGAAAAAGATGTTAGTGGAGAGAGAGAGAGTTAATTCTATCACAACCAATAAGCACCTTTCAGGTATTGAGTGCACAAGTGCTTATTAATTTCAACATTTAAGTAAAAATAATAATTGTAACTCTACCTTACTTTTAAATGAAAAGTATTTTAGAATTGATATTTTGTCATTTTGCAAATGTTTATTTAATGTAATTTGCAGAGAAAGATTTTAGAAAATGTTCCAATTTTAATTTCAGCACAGTTCTAAGGAGTCTCTCCTATGAACAAAATTTCTATAATTTTTTTTTTTAGCAAACTTAATGTACCAGATTGTAGTTCAGTGGTAGTTAATACATTCACATGAATGTTTCACTGTACTCCTGAAGTTCCAGGTTCTTGAATTAACTGTTTTTTGTTTTTTTTCTTGTTTCAATTAGGTGTTACATGATGTAGTTTTGATAATAACAGAATCATGAGAAAAAGTTTTTTCTGGAAGGTAAATTACTTTTGATTATATGAAATCCTTTCCTCAGATAGGCTGGAAATAGGGTTAACAATGTTTCTGGCCAGAAACTACATATTTTTAAGCTGTGTATGTTTAATATGACTTCAAAGGTGGTCAAATTTAAACCTCAAATAGTTGATGAATTTGACTTCATTTGACAAATTTTTAGCATATTGGAACATCAAACAATTTTCTAGAAAAGGTAAACTTGATGATAATGACTTCATTGTTACTATTGCTTAGCAGTATGTTAAGTCAAGAGAATAAATCTCGAATAATGTCATTCAAAGGATGATAATTGAAACGTTTCATTCATTTTACAACTCTTTCAGACAGCATTATCAAATTAGAAGATACATGGCTATAAATAAAACTTAATATTAAGATGTTTTTGATGTTTCCAAGTAAAAATTGATATCAGTAAAGAATATTATATTAAAACAAATCATGGTACCTAGTTTAACAAAGTTAATGTTGACTCTATTTTAAAAGGTGAGGTCCTAGGCCACCAATAAATCTTTTTTGCTGTATTTTATACTGCATTTGTAGCTGGAAGTAATGCAAAATAAAGTATCAAAATGAATATGTTAATAAATATCAATCAAGTTGAAATGGAACCTTGTAATGAACAATACAAAAATAAATCTTAATATTAAAAAGAAGTATTAAATATTTTTTCAAAACAGTATCAGAACAAAATTTTTGAAATTTAGCAACCTAGAATGATACAAATGCTAAATCAAGTTGTATGTATTTTTTAAGCCAAAACTAAATACTCTTTTTTTTTTTTGTGCTGAATTATGTTCTGTGCAACTTGGTTACGTATTCTTACCTTGAGAAGGTAAAAACAAAGTAAATGGCACACCTCTAATCCAGAAAGGTTTAACAGATTTCATTTGGTTTTATTTAAATGTATTAATATACATTTTTGTATTTTGGAATTATCACATAGTAGTTGAGAGTAGGTTAGTATACATTTATCACAAAGTTTAAATTCATCAATATGACATGAGACAGAAGACTAGTGCTGTATAGTATCTTCTTGTCCACTCTGCTTGAAAATTTCCATGAAAGGGGTGGGGGGTTAAATTATAGAAACTTGCTCTTAATTGTCTTAAGTATGTGAAAAATTAATTAAGAATGATTAGTCAAATGAATATGTTTTACTAGTTAGTCCTTGATTCAAAGATTAAAATAAGTTAATATTGTAAGTTAGTTAGAAAAGGTTCTTGCACCTTAATTGACTGTAGGAGTTGTCAGTTAGTAGTTGATGTTACAAAGAGGGAAGTCCTTTCATTTGTCATTCAGTGGGAGATAAGGGTTTTTATTGTGTTTTGGTATTTATAGAACTTCTTTTATCAAGAACTTGTAGGACTCTTAATGATGCTGCCACATTTTTAGAGACAGAAAAATGTTGTTTTAACGGTAAAGGAACTTTGTTCCTGCTTTCATTTTTTTAAATTGGAGTCTTTTATTAACTTTCTTGCTATGGGTAAGTCAATGTGTGCAGGTCATGATTTTTTACTGAGTTACATTCAAAAGTTTCTTAAACTATTATCAATGTATTTCAATAAACTTGGCATTAAAACATACTTTATTGTTCAAATTTTAATATTATATAAGTTTTAATTTTTATTTTTAAAAGTGTGTGTGTTTGGAGATATATATATATATATATATGTATCTAAGTATATAAATAAATGCTAAACTTCACTTTTTTGTAACACATAACACTTCTTCAGTTCAAACTTCCCAGTTTAACATTTTCTGCTCACCCCTCTGCAGTATTGTAACTATTTGTGGAATCTTTCATTTATAATATACATGTCCCTGAGCTCAACTGTCAATTTTTAGCAAGAAAGTTTTTTATTTTATTGAGATGTAAGCAATAAAGTAAAAGCCATATGCCATGCCTCCCATGGAGCATCCTGTATTCAAAACTTGTCATAAGTTCTCTTTGACATTTGCTATTGTATCACTTGTAACCAATAGAAAAAAAGATCTCACTTAACTGACAGATATGAGATCTAAGGGCCTTGGGCTAGGCAGATCTAAGCATGTTGGTGCATTTTATTCTGCTGTTGGAACTCTGCATGATGAATTATGGGAATTATTTTAAGTCATTTCTATCTTAAATAGAAACACAGATAAATTATACAAGTTTTAGGATATTCTATTTTATATGAATATTTCATATTCTAAACTGGATAATTGAACTTAAAAAAGAAATAATTCATGACATATTATTATTATTACATTAAGCTAGGATTAAGATTTGATGTTGAATTGGATTGTACGAATACAAAATCTTGAAGGAGATAAGGTTTCAAGTACAAATATTAAATTTCATATTATATATTTATTTTATTTATTAATATAAAATTATATAAATTAGAAACTTATCAGAAGTAAGTTTAAATGAAATGGAATACTCATGATCAATGATAGCATGCTTCAAGCATGAGCATGGTTGTGTAATTTGATACAAGTGTGCTTCTAACTGGATCTGTAGTTCACACAAAGTCTGGCATAATAAATAGCTATCTACATAGTCCAAGAATCTAAATAAAAAATCTAAATGAAATATCTATTAGCTTAGGCTGTAAAAGTAAGTATTGTATAACTGACTGTTGCAATGTGCATATGTTTTAGAGTGAAAAAAAGTGATTTATATTTATTTTGTATTTTTTTGTGGTGATTACAAAGTTATGGTAGTGAAAATAACAAAATATAAAGTTTTTCTGAAAAAAAAGTTTGATATTCATTTAGGAAAAATGAATCATAATTCAAGATTTACTTGAATAAAAGTATTATTAATCTTAAAATGAAAATTGCTTTGCTCTCAAACTGGTCAACACTAACTCCATATATTCACATACAAGCCTTTAGTAAAAATTAAAAAATCTGATTTTTTGTATACATAAGACTTTTAATGTTTAACCCTTTGTTTTTGGCTTGTATAAATCTGCCTACCATCTCATGTGCAAAGATTTGTGAATTTTTGAGGTGGGGCATTCAAAATGTTGTCCGCAAAATGCTTCCATCATATGTTTTCAATCACAGTCGCCTTCACTAAAATCATATGATGTCACCTGCAGTTGAAGGGTTAATGAAAGCCTACCAGATTTTGTGAAGATATACTTAACGTATTAAAAGTTATAGTCTGGAAACTCTTATGATTACTTTGTGGTTACACGGTCAGTCACATCTTGTATGGAAAGAATTAAGTAAGACATTTTAAGAAATGTTATATTGTTTTGTATTATATCATACATTGTCTACATTTTAATGATATACTTAAATGAATTTGTTATTGTTATACAATAATTTTTGACTGACTGATTGATCAACATATGTACTGTAGCTCTTTCTAAACAGGACAAAGATCTACTACTTTAATAATGGTCATTTTCTTCTAACTGGAAGAAGTAATTATTTGATGACACTTATTTTACTTATCATCATTAATCATATGCTGCCTTGTTTTTTACTAAAACAGACCTCAGAGGGTTGCTGTTGCATCAATGTTTTCTGTGACCTATCATAAAAAAGACTGGTTGGATGGTTATGGCTGCCTTTACCAAGTAAGTATTGAGGTGGACTGGTGATAGAACTGGACAATTTAATTGATATAAATCGATTACCTATGAGAATGAATATATTAGATAGTGTCACATAAACTAAATGGTTAGTAAAATTTATGATTACTGTGCAAATGTATATGCTGGGGAAACAATGTTAAACAATTCTTATAACCTTCAAGTTGAGGACAAAACAAAAGTAGGATGTCAATTATGTCATATAATTAGAGGGATAAAGAAATGCATAACATGAACTGTTTTAACGGCATAACTTAGGAATGATAAAAATGTGAAAATTGATACACATGTTCTTTTTGAACATCCTCATATCTTGAAGTAAAACTTTGCAAATTTTCTGCAAAGATAATGAGCTATGGGCAATTAATTTTAGTGCTTTCGTCAGTGGTAATTAGACTCATAACAAGACGGTAAAGATTTTTGAATTTAAAAAAATTCAAGTTATGGAAGAGTGTAATATCAACAAGTGTGCTAAATTTCATGCTGATATTGGCTTTAATGGTGAAGGTATCATGCTAATAAATTGGTGACATCAGTGAAAACTGAATTTTGATGAAATAACAGTTAAGATAAAAATGATTTATTTATGTAGAAAAAAGGTTAAACTTAGGCTAAATTTGACAAATGTTATTTTTGAAATATTGGGGGTGCTCTTTAAGGATCAGTGCTACCTTAAGTTGGTTAATTGAAATTAGTATTTCTGATTATTACTGTTTTAAATCAATCAGTTAATTGTTAGGGGGAGGTGCTCATGATTCGAGGGTCTTGGGTTCGATTCTGTCACTGATTTTAAACTACTGATTAGAATGAAGGCAACTGGCTAGCAGCGGGTGGAGTCAAAATGTATGTGCCATTACCTTGTACACAGTGCCAGTCAATGTGGTATTATGAATATAGTGTCAGAGATATCATTTTACCCTTCATTGTTGATTTTCTGACAGTTCATCTTAGACAAAATGCATTTTGGAGGCTCTAGAGGTCATTCAAAGGCAAATACTTTTTTAACACATGCTTGTTCTGTGTACTAAAAGCTTGTCACATTTCGTATTGTATTATTAATAATATGGTATTATTGGATTGAAAATTAGTGGAAAGTGACTTTTGTCTGTTGTTAGCCCAACCTTCTCATGAGAATGGAGTGTTTATTTTACAATCTTTTTATTTATTGGTTAAAGCTAGAGAAAAATTATTTTTTTGTTCTCTGACTGGGTATGTGCATTTGTATTTGAATCTCAGTAGTTGAAGCAACCTTGTTCTAGTTATCAGGTCATTCCTAGTCAGTCAAATAAATAGCATTATTTCAAGTTCAAGGGTGTTGGTTTGTACAACATTTTTGTTTTTGTTCTTGCATTGCACCATTTAATCTTTTTTATTATATATATATCTTAAAATTTGTCTCCAATACTCGTCAATTCATTTTCAGAAACAATTCAGCCTTTGTTATGTTAACATCAGTGACTCACTGTGAGTTAGATTGTAGCTTTCCTGTTGTTACTGCATTTGTGACATACCTGTGTGTAACTTTTCAATGAAGAATACTACAACTTTTATAAATTACAATATAAAATCTATATATTTAGGGAAATTTTGGTGAGTGCCAAAATAATTTCATTTGTTTTTAGTCTAAGTTCATTCAGTTACAAAATCATCTATTTTTGTTTATTCATGCTTTGATTTAACTGGTATAGAAATATTCAGTTTGTTTGAAACTGTTATAAAATTGAACATTTTGTTTTATAGTTAAACTATTAGAATAGTATGCACTGTGTATCAGATGTATCTTGGCTGTAAAGAAAATAACTATATCTATGAAATTTAAATTCTTTGAAGTTAATTATTTTTGTGAGATTGTTTTAAATTTTATTTGTATATAACTTGTTTTAAAAATACATGAATAACTTGCCCTTCTTGTAGGACTTTCAGACTTGCTCACTACGTTTCCAGTACCCACTGACAATAGATCCATATTGCTCAGACTTAGGTCATTCACCTGAGAACAAGAATAATATTAGTCGTCTTGTGAGCTGTCACACCATACAGCAGTCTAACATATGGGGATCAGAGAGACATGAAAGAGAAGATTCCTTACAGAATAGTGGTAAAGAAAATATTACTGTAGTCCACCTGCATTTCAGTATATATGTACTATTGTAATGTAAACAGAGTTTGAAAATTTTATGATAGCATTATGCTGTTGTTTAGGCCAAAATAAAAATGTTGTTTGTTTGCTTCTACTTGACTGACCCCCCCCCAAAAAATGACCCGAGTCAAACTATTTTCCTCAAACAACTTTTTAACAAGTGATTTGTCTAAAAAATCTATTTTCTAAACTTGTTTCAAGATGTGTCTGAAATGTGTGGTCTGAGATGTGTGGTGATCATTATCACCAAAATGCTTATTGTCAAGTTGCTGTGTTTCTTTGAGTAAAAGAACTTAAACCAAACCAAAAATAGTGCTTAAAGTCAGAATATTTAAAGAAAGTACAAATTTTTAAACTCTTCTTTGAAGATGCAAGTTTTTCTTGTGTAACTTCATGTAAGAATAAAACATTGAAACTATTGACTAAATGGTGGAGGATGCAAATAAAAAGTAAACTCATGCCTCTTGAGCAAGCACTGGGAACTTTGTTTATTTCTCCACAGATTTTGCATTTAGTGGTAACATCTTTCAAATTAATTAGAATTAGAAAGTTATTTTCAGGTATTTTGTTATGATCTCAAATCAGTATTTTATTTGTTTAGCTTAGATACGTTCCATTAAAGTTTCATTTGTGGTATTCAGGTGGTTTCTGAATATTCATTTCAACATACATATACATACATATAGCCTATCTCATCCACTGTACAAATATTTACCAAGCCTTCCCTTAAGTTAGCTGCATCTACCACATCTGAAGGCAACCTATTTCAAAGGCCAACCACCCTGTTAGAAAAATAAAGCTGTCTTAGCTGAAAATGATTCCTAGCTTGCCAAAATGTGTATTTGTGCCCTCTTGTATTACCATTCTCACCATTAAGTACAAAAAAAGATGATGCACTGACACTGTCAATTTCCTTTACAACCTCGAGCACCCTAATCAAATTCCCCCTAACTCTTCTTTTTCAAGAGAAAACAATTTGAGAGATTTTAACCTATCCTCTTATGACAACCTTTCCATCCCAGGTATCATTCCCATAGCCCTCCTCTTAGCCCTTTCCAGTGATTCAGTGTACTTTGTAAGGAGCCCAAGACTGAACACGGTAGTCCCAATGTGAGTTAGTTAGAACCAGTGACCTATACAGTGACATTATAACCTTTTTAAAACTTGTTTTCACTATTTCTGTAGATACATCCTAAAATCCTACTTGCCCTACTACTAGCAACAGTACATTACAAGGATGGCTTAAAAGGCTGATCAACCAGATCACCAAGAGTTTTTCTTCCATAAATGTTCATTTTATTCTCATCAAAATTTTACTCATAATTCAAATTCCATATGTATTACCTTGCGTTTATTATAATTAAAAGTCATCTGCAGTTTGTTTATTCAACTAGCCAAATCCTTTTGTAAAGCAGCAGCATCCTCCTCACATAAGGTTTAGAATTTTTTTGGATAGTCAGCATGGTTTCACTAATCTTGCCTTACTAATCTTTTGCCATTCTTAGAAGAGGTTACTGCTTAAGTAGATGAGGATATTGGTGTAGGTTTTCAGAAAGCATTTGGTAAGGTTTCACATAAAAGGCTTGTTAAAGGAGTTATCTCTGTAGGTGTGGAATTGTCTCATTGGATAGAAAAATTAGCTCAGTGTTAGGACCTTTGCTCTTTTTTAATTTGCATCAATGATATAGATGAGGGAACAGTCCATAAATTATTTAAATTTGCTGATGATATTAAAGTTTTAGGTTTTAATGGCTTAAATGACTAATAGATCTATAATTACTGGGACAATATATATGCAGTTATAAATGTTTGGAAAACTGCTTTTATTGTTAGATTCTGTTTACAAGTTGTTGTTTTTTATTATTTCAAATCTTCAAAGTATTTTTTGTGGTGATATTTGTAATTTTAGATAATGAGCAGATTTCTCTATTGTTAATAGTAGTCATATCTTTCTGTTTCTACTATTTGATGCAATGAGTCTTCCAGTGTAAAAATCAAAGTTGACAAAGATTATCTGCTAAGGCTGTCAGTCACACCTGTGATGGCACGTACTGTTTATTGTATTAAATTAACAACACATACTAGTAAACTGCATAAATTATTGAACATATAGGATCTTTTTCCTGTTTGAAATAGTATATCATTTGCTACATGTTATTGAAAGCTGCAAGCTTTTGATATTTCTGGAATCATTGTTTAACATGTGGATTGAACATATTTGCATTTAAATGTGTTTAACTGTATTTTCTTTTCCTTTTTTGTCCTTGTGTTGACTACAAAATTAAGTTTAACCCCCCCCCCCCCAAAAAAAAAAGCAAAAAGGCATACATTTTCTTTGTCCATGCCTGAAACTGTTCAAGAAGGGGTCAGGCATGGACAATAAGATTTTTTAAAAATGTGGCTTTATGTATATTCATTTAATACTCTCTCAAACGATAAAATTTTAATTCTTGTTCATAAAAATTACTAAATAAAATCCCCAAAAGTACTAGATTTCAAGTTATTCACGGAGTTTCTAGATTTTTTTTTCAACTATCCTTTCTTATAGAAGTAGTTTCCAATATTTTAATCTTTTACGTAATTTATTTAATGCTAAAAATATACTTTTCTTGTAATCTTGAACTTGTCATGATTAGCATGAGTTCCCAAACTGAGTTGTGAAAGCCAGTTGTTTTAATCTTATAGATTGGGATGACATTCAAGAACTGAGTCTGTGTGTTTTGGTTTGGGAAGCCTGGTATGATGTGGCTGACACCAGTTCCCATTGTATCATGTTAATATTTGATATTAACCAGTGGTATCAAGCTCAGATGCCTTCTTCATTCAGGTACTTGCATTGATTTACTCCCAGTCATTTAATGAAAATTTAAATGGTATTTGAAGAAAGTGACTAGACACTACTATAAGTGTGTAATCATATGTTTTTATGTGATGTTAATGACTGATTTTGATTTGAAAATTGCACTACTGTTAAACCTTCCATGGTCGTTACATGTAACATAAAGAAAGAAAAATCATTGCACGTAGATACATGAACTTCCATCAGAATATTTTATTAGCCACAGGCTAAGATAGTCTGATAAGCAAAAATTTAGAAAAGTGTTTATTTTCAAGTTTAGTTATCACAGTCTCATATTACAGTGTTGAAATAGTGAAATGTAGTTTTGAAACTGTTTTCATGATGCACTCTTGCAACTCTCAGTGAGTTTTAAATAAGAGTTTACTTGCTAGTTGTTGAATAATTTTACACATGTATTTGGAATTGCTGTTGGGGAGATGATTAAATTAAAAGTTAAGGATGTAACTGAATTTTTATGTATTTTGTGTTTTGCTGGCTTCATTGCTTGTTTAACTCTCTTTGTCTGTGACATTATAAGTAAAATGAATAGAATATCCTATGTATCATATACACTATGTATATGAAGTCCAGTAACTTTAACACATATATTTGTTTTTCTGAATATAAACTCCAGTAAAGGAAGCATTTATAGAAGAATAAACTAACTTTGTTGTATGGGAAATTAGAACATTTTTAGGAAAACTTGTGAATATGCTTTATGGATTTCATGATCTGATTGGGCTTTGTTTTTGCTGCAGAAATTGGTTTAATTTGGATAGGCTATAAAAACTTATTCTGATGAGTTTTTTTTAAGATGTGTCTTTTGTTGAATTACTTATAGGACATAACTTCCAATTGGCAAAATAGTAGTTACACTTAATACATTGTGAATTATATGTCTGGAACTTCTTATTAAACCTTACATAAAATATGATATATAGAATTAATAAGATCTTAAAGTGAAATGTGACTTATTGGGTGTGTTTGTTTTTGATTAAGTGCAAGTGTAAAAAAGTGACAGTAATTTGGTGACTTTTTATATTGAGTTGTCCTCACTCTGATGACATTCACAAGTTGCACCAAACATGTACATATTAAAATTAATGTCAGATTACCATTTCTATTTGTTTTCAATGATAAAAAGTATTGATTTATTTTTCTGTAGAATTTCATGTGGAAAGTTCAGCTCTTATGTTGAAATATTTTCCCTAACCAAAGTGCTAGAGGAAGCAGACAGAGGCTCTTTTCTTTTGGTAAGTTCTTGGTGTACATTGTCTCTCTGATTATATAGTACAGTTAAGCATATTAAACTTCTAATTACAGACTTGTTTCAAACTGTTTACTACTAGTGCAGTCCATATCTTGAATTCTATTGGTTAATTTTATGTTTTTGCCAGTTACAACACTCGGTGTAAAAAATTGGTTAAAATATTTGGTGAAACCACTTATTTTTTATGTAAAATACATTGGGAACCCACCAATAGTAAGTGGGTTTAATTGTAATACTGATGATATTTTTGTTTACATTTTTTCAGTGCTTTCAGCAATTTATATGTTATTACATAACCTATAACTAACAAAGTTATTGACCCATGAACAAGTTGGTGCATAAATAGTTTAGAAACATTTCTTTAAAAATCTCTTCAGGTTCATGTGGACCCTTTTGGTAATGCTGAAGTTAAAATCACACTTATGTTCTGTTTATTGAAGAACTTTTTGGGCAATATTAAAAATTGTGAAGTCAAATAAAAGCTAATTTCAAAAATAATCCAAAATCTGATGCTTATATTCGGATTAAATGCAGAATAGATAGATTTCATAAAAAAAGTGTCTTTACTTTTGGTAGGATGCACACATTGTCCCCAGTTCTCTTATGAAGTTCAATGCCAAGTCATCAGTTGAACAGTTTTATTTTCCATCTTCACTAGGCTTTAGTAAGTGTATTCTTGATTTTTCACTATTTAAAGAGATTATTACAGGCTTTGTTTTTATTGCAAACTTGTTTATTTTTAAATCTTTTTTTTCACTAAGTGGATGAGTGCATTGCAGGGCTGTTAGATGTATAGATATAACATATTTAAGAAAAGCTGAGGATTTAATAAACTAATAATAATAATAATGCTTGTTTCTGTTGACTTTAATAAAAAATGTATAAATTAATTTATGAAATAAAATTTCTATTTAGAAGTTGGAGTAAAAGGTATATTTCTTTGATATAATAAGTATAAATGTTTTATTCCAATTAAATACCAAAAAGGTGTATGATTATATGACATTCACTGTAGCTATAGCTTACAGATGAACTTATGAGGTCTATATAAAATATGTAAAATGCTGTAAATGTTGTTATTTTTAGGCTTATAAACTAGAAATAGTTTATTTTACCTTAACTGCTTATAATTGCAAGGAAAACTCAAGAAAATTGGTAGGAAATTTCTGAAGCTTTTTCTTTACAAATTCATGTCTTTGAAAGTTATTGGGTAGGTATGCTGAAGGTTTTTTTTTTTCCTATGTTAAAAAATAATTCATATGGTAGTGCAATGCAATTCAAAAATAATCCTATATAAAGTATTCCTTTATTCAGCTATGGCAAGAAAATTATTCTGACCTGATTGATCATTAAAATCTCAATCACTGAGCTGATACATATATTAGTCTGCAATAAGTTAATACTTTGAGCTACAAGGACTCCCAGTTGTGTGTGTGTGGCAAAAATTATGAATCCAAAAGAAAAACTACAATATAATCCATTTTGTCAAATGTCAGTAGTTCTGAGATAAGTTTTGTGTATCATGTCTAATTTATACTTACAGAACTTTATTGTTTAACTGAAAATGGAACCATGCAACTGTCCTTTCTTGGAACACAAAGACAGGTTAGCAAACTCAAGACCTTTTAATGATTCCCTGAATTCTTTCTATAATGTTGTTATTGGAAGTATAAAAACTTAGCTGTTTAAAAAAAAAATTGTAATTTCTTTAGAGCTGTTTATTAAATTCTTATGAAAAATATAAAAGAATATTTTTAGTTGACAGTTTGTAGCAATTTGATATACACACACGCACAAATTAACAGTTTCATTAAGGAATAACAAGAAAGTCTAGTAACTTTGAGGTTTTAATACTTTCTATCTTGATATTTGCAGATCTTGTCAAAGATGGTTATGAATGGGCCGAGCATCCTTGTGAATCCACAAAGTCTATACAGCATGTGTTTAAAAGCTGGACTTATACCTCATTGTCAGGAACTTGATGATATATCGATTGTAAGTATTTTATATTTTAGACTTTTTTATGACCTCCAAATATTTTGTTTTAAGGTTTTTCATCAAGAATGTTGTATGGAATGTATATCATAAGTTCAAAAATAGCATTTCTATTTTATGCTGATAACATTTCTGGAAGACTACCTTTAATGTTTCTTTCCTTTCTGTTAGTAGAAATAAATCAATTTCTTGTATTAAATCATTAAATTATTAGCCATTGGATATAAAGCAATTCTATAATTTATTTTACATCACTAAACAATTTTAATTTTTTTAGCCAACACAGAGAGAAGCAGTTCTATCAGTGGCCCTTGAGTACAACTTGTCTAATTTTTTTGCTGCTTGTATAAATCAGTGGGCTTCCAGTGGTAGGTGTTAAACTTTACTTGGCAATTTTTAGAAAGTTTTAGGGTCATAAACATATCTTTGATATATTAAAAGTATATTTTTTTATTATACGTTCATTTAATGAAATGGGAACTTTGTCCCTCTCTTTCTTGAATTCTGTGAAGTTTGATGGTAATGTCTTTAAAAAGAGGACTTAAACTTAAAAAACTAATATAAAATACTATGACATATACTTATGATGTTGGTGTTTAAAGTTTGATATAAGTTGATCTTGATGCAACTAAAAGTGTTGCAGTGTAATTGTAACACTTTACAGACTTGTTTTCATAAAACATTGGAGTTCCTTTGTGATATCTAATATGTGTGTGTGTATATGTGCATATTTCTTTTTTTTTTGATAAAATAAAATCAGTTTTATTTGATGTGTTTTGGTTTATATAAACTTTAGCAAAGCCAGCAATAAGTTGAAAAAGCCTACATAAAATAAACATCCATGCAAAGATCCATTCTGATATGTACACAACTTAACTAGAAATAAGTTTTGATAAACTCGTTACTGTTATACATAGATATTAGGGCAGTTCCCAGTATAAGAGTAGAAAAATAGATATTTTAAATATTCAGTTTGTTCCTTTATGAAAGAAAACATCTCACAATAAAGTTTTTTATCAACTGTGGTTTATTTAGAGGTGCCCCATTGTACCTGAGTTATTAGAATTGAAAAAATTCTCTGTTGCAAGAATAAAATATTATGATTGCAAATTAACATTGTATATAATAATAATAATAAATGTTTTATGAAAGAAATGCCTGCCTCTATTTAAAATTAGATATAGTAAATAATGAACAAGAAACTTAAAAACAATTTTTTGTGCAATACAGTTACTATGAATTAGTAGCAAAGGGGAAAATTATACTAAACTTGAATGTATTTTGTCTACTATTTAACGAATCCAAGGGAAGGCAAAGCTTTATATTACTATGACAGACAGTAGGCTTATTAAGTTGTATAAAATGACATATTAGATGTGGACCCTATTTATAAACCTTTGTGATTTCTTATCAATTTATATTATAAAATTTCACTTACTTGTAGTCTTGTACTGGTGTACTTTTATTAAGATTGAGTTGCTGGTTTACTTATGTTGATTTCTATAGGCATGATTGTAATCAGCTTTATTTCTGTAATAACTATTTACATGTATTGTTTTACTAGTCTTAATCACCTGTGACCTAGATTAAATTTTTACAAGATATATCATCTTTGAAATAAAATATAGAATTATAGAAATAAATCTAGATAATAATAATAACAAGAAAATAATCTTATTTAACAATATTGGTTAATAGCTAAAATCCCACATGTAGCTGGAATCCTCTAAGACACTGATTGGCTTCTACAAATACTTTGAGAGAGGACTGATACAACCCTTTCAGATCACCCCTATATATTGACCAAAGAGTGATACAAGCCTCTTGGGTCACCCCCAGACATTGATCAGGGATTGATACAAGCCTCTCGAGTCACCCTCAAACATTGATCAAGGAGTGATGCAAGTCTCTTGGGTCACCTCCAAGCATTGATTGAGGGGTGATACTAGTCTTTCTGGTCACCCCCAAGCATTGACTGAGGAGTGGTACAAGCCTCTCGGATCACCTCCAAACATTGACCAAAGAGTGATATAAGCTACTTAGGGTAACCCTAAACATTGACTAAACAATCTCAAATTCTGTGTGGAGGATTTATTTAAGATAAAACAAGTATATTGGAGGGGTGAGACAATGAAATTGAAAAACTTGTAATTTGGAGACCACCCTACTGGTTATGCTTTAGAAGTATATTTGATATTTTGTCACTGTGATATCTAGATAAGTATTAAATGTATAGTAATTTTATATATAGGAAAAGCTTTATAATTTGAATTAAATTTTAAACCTATACTTTAAGATTAATTGATAACTATTGGAGAACTTGTGGTCTTGCTACAAGCAGTATTGCTTCTCTTTTAAAAGGAAATAACAGGGACATTTCCTTTTATATGTAGATAGAAACTGTGTGGTTTGTAAAATTTAATGTAAAAAAAAGAATTGTAATTTTTCAGAGTAAATCTGTGGGTGAATTTTAAGACTGAATATTGAAAATAGTATGTTTTTATTCACTGTTTCAAATAAAAATCATGAGTATTGGTATTTGTATCTTTGTTGTAGTATACAAAAGTTTAATGTTACGTTTAATAGTGTAGGTTGTTGAAAGTAATGTGTAAGTTTAGTGACTGCTCTAAACTATTCAATTGTCAGCATTTATATCTTTTGTACTATATGAAAATACCATAAAATTGTAAATATAAATACAATAGTATTGAACTGATATTTTGTTTTCTTACTGCAGATGATCACACTGGATGCACTCTCAGGTTTTTGTGTAATTGGGCTTGGAAGAAAGTAAGCCAGATAAAAACAAGTTTTGACAGACTTTGTAAGTGCCCTATTTTGGTTATCACTAGTCATTATTTAATGTTTTAATAACTGTAATAAAAATGAAACATATACTAACCATAAAGTAAAATATAACTTTATTAAAGTAGCAAAAACATTGTGGGTGTATTTGTTTCCTGCTCAAGCCTTTACTGTTGTTACTCTTACTTCTGCTTTAATAGTTGTTATAGTTCTTAAATAGCTTGTAATAAAAATGAGTAAAAGTTAAAAAGTATTTTATCAGTTGTGAACTGAAAGTGACTTTTTAATTATGATAAAGATATTGGAAATTTATATCAGTGTATTACAATGTGCCTTAAAGCTTTTGAGAATCTTAAATATTTCAAATAATTCAAAAAGTACTTTTAAATTAATCTGTTTCTTGTTCTTATGAGGGCAAGTTACATCATTAAATTTGAAAAATTGTATTTAATCTGTCAACCTAAATCTCATAAAGAACTAACTGAAATGATCCAATTTATAATTCTGATGTAACATGTTTATATTTGACTAGTAGAAGTATTTATATTGTCTTGCTTGCATAGACAAAACTTTGCAACATACAAAACAAAGTTTTAAATTTTTAGTCTTCATACATGTTTGTTTCTTATTTCTATCTCAAATAATATGAAAACAATGAATTTCTTTAATTTGGTAGTATCAAAAACCGAAATTCAAGTGATTTAATTTTTAGCTTTACATCTTCAAAGCTTTTAAACTTAACAAAAATCATAAATATATCATGAGAAGACTGAAAATATTTCCTTTATTGCATTCTATTTGCCATAGAGCTCCCCTTTACTCCTAATATAGATTGTGTATTTCTGAACTTTTAAGTTATTAAATAATAAGCCTTACTGGACCATATATATACAAGTAATTTAACTCCATCATGGTTTTGTATTTTTCCATACCCTGAAAAGATATTACATTACTTTTATTGTTTCTCATGATTGGTTGTTTTGTTGAAGTAATTAGATTATTAGTTCCTTTTGACTTTATGAAAACTCCTTTATGTAATTTGAAACTATGTAGTCATACGGTGCACTTTGGCTCAGTACTCTTTTTTTTTTTTTCTGATACAGCTGTTCATAATTTATAAAACTAGTACAGAGGTATAATTAGATACATATTGTATATTAGTGGACTAGTGTGTGATGTTATTAGGCCTGCGATTGTGTAACTGCAAATAAGCATGTATGAAACCTGGCTTTCAGATCCGTGATTACAAGCATATTGCATAATGCTGTACTATTCAGCTGTGTCACTTACTGGAGTTTATTTTTATTATATATTGTTAATATACCAAAAAATCTAATTTAGATTCAAGAATGGTCTGTGGTTATCGTGCCTTATGTCTGAAGTTTGTATTTCATATATTTCATTTTTGAGTTATTAATGCAAGTACAGAAGTTACCTGTACGCTGCCACTAGACTCAAAAAAGTGAAAAAAAACTGCTTGAAGAGTTGTTATTTTTGCATGTGTATAAAGTAGTTCAGTTTTTTTTAGGAAATAACACTAAAAGAATATGTTATACTTTAAAATATCCACTGATGTTTATTTTGAAATGTTATTACAGTTTGTTTTTTAAGTATTCATTCATATTTTAGTTTGTTTATTGGATGATAAAAGTTTTTAGTATAAAACTAAGGTAAAAACTTTTTTTTCTTGATACTTAACAGTAGTTCCATTCTTCAACTGTTCTGGACAAGAACTGGATAAGTCTACATTAAACCTTCTACAGAGCTACAGTAATCAGCTGAATCACTTAGCCTGTTTGTTTCATCTCCTGCAGTCCCAGTGTGATTCTATCACTCAGCAAGGTAAAGATGCTTTAACTGGAATGTAGATATTGTTCATAAGTGAAAGCTAGTACTCTCAAAAACTTTAAAACTTGCTGTAATTCAGTGAAAGTTTCATTTCTTAGTTAATTTGTTTTATAATCTACCAAACACTTCATTGGACTAAACACCCCCCAGTGGCACAACGGTATGTCTGCGGACCTATATGGCTAGAAACCGGGTTTCGATACCCGTGGTGGGTAGAGTACAGATATTCCTTTGTTTAGCTTTGTGCTTAATTACAAACAATAACAACAAATTGGACTAAACATTCTTAAAGTTGCTAAAAATTGTGCTTTATTTATAAAATAATAAAACTTATTGTTGTGTGAATGAACAATACCCAAGGTCATGACAGAAAATCAGAGTAAGATCAGATGCTACTTAAAAGATAAATATTTAATGACTAATTTATTATTGGATTTCAAAAATAACTGCACCAAAAAAATGCTTAGCCATCTTTGCTCTAAGATTTCTCATTTTGATTGAGATATCTTCATAAATGAATGAGATATCCTGAGAACATTTTGAGTACATCCTGTGCAGGTGTATGTGACAACTTAAAATATGTTGCCAGGCTTTGATTGTGAGTTTGGTATGTTAGGTAGTGGTGGCATTGTAGTTGTTTGTGTCTGCTAAGTTCTGGTATAATACAAGAATACTTATTTGTGATAGTTCTTAGGTTAATTATATATGATATCACTAATAGTGAAATGATACTGAAAGTTGTATTATTCATACAGTATCAACTCAGAAAGCTAGTTTTTTGTTTTGGAAGTAAACTTGACCAGACTTTTTGTTATACTTTTAAAGCATAAGACCAAGTATTGGGATACATATAGCTCTGTAGCAATAAGTAGGTTTCATAATATGTGTTTTCAGTCCAGAGCTTAACGTTGTACTTTTATATAAGCTTTGTAACTGATACTGTATATATTACAGCTCTACTGCAAGTAGTCTGAAAATAACAATAGTAGAGATTAACCCATATATATTAAGCTCAGTGCAGTATGTTGTGTGCTAAGTAACTGCTACAATATTTTGTTTTATAGGTCAGGTGGAGCTAGAACTAAGATATGAGGTTACTGAAATCATAGCTCTATACCTGAAGGTTACTCTGTGGATGTTCACGTGTCGACTCTTGCCTGAACACAGTGAAGGCACAGCTTATGGAGAAAATGAGGTAGCTTACCCTGTCAAAATCTTTACGGACACCTACACTAGGCGTAGACAAGAACTTCAGAAGCTTCACAGGTAGTTGCTGTATTTACTTTTATTGTAAAAACTTTTTTTATCCTCCCATTTTTCTCGTATGTTGGCCTCCATTTTCTTTTCTCTACTTATTAATCATTAAGTAACACATATTGAAAGAATAAAATAAAATAAAAATTATATTTTGAATTACTGTTATGGCAGTAATAGTGACTCACAAAATGTTTTTTGTGTGAGATACAGTATTTGATATCTTTTTTTTTTCTAAATTGATTTTTGTGTGTGTTATTAAAGACCATTCAGAGTAAATGACATTGGTGAAGCTGGGTTTTTAACAAGTATATACTCTGTCTTTTCTACTGTTTTCCAGTACAGTTAACCACACAGACATTCTCTTAATTGATGGACTTGTTTTGGAAATTGAGTCCTGTTTGGACCAGCATGTGTGGCAGAGGGAAGGAGGTAATGGACAATATCCTCCACCAAGCTTGTATGCAGCTCTGAGTTCTTATCTTCTAAAAGGAGTACCAGTAGATAAGAAACACTGCCTGATCCTCTACCTCCTCCTGGACATGGCAGCATTCCTTTCTGAACGTCAGAGTCATCTAGTGGAACACTTGATGAAATTTTCGGCTACCTTTCATGTGAATCCCAGCCTTGTAAAATTGACCCAGGGGTTTTGGCTACTTGATCATCGAGATTTTGAGGTAGTTTAGAATCATTAAAGTATTTTCTAATAATTTATACCTACTTGAAGAATTACTTTGGATTTTGTATGGTAAGTCTAAAGAAATATACACGTATATTTTGAATTTATTCTGTTAACACAGTTGCTGCCAACTGACCCACTTTTGAGTCGGGTGTGTTCAGAATGTGCCATATGAACCACCAATTAAGTGAGTTGTGTACAGATAGAAACATGTTAAGCTATCTCGTTTGGTTTGAGCAGAATATTATAAAAGCATATTTTCCAACATTATACATTAAAATGGTTATTGTTCTGTAAAATGTATAGAATTCAGATTAGTCAGAGGGTTATTCATTGTCATACCTTTTAAGATTTGAAAAATATATAATCAGGAAAGTCCTCATATTTCAATGTTGCCAAAAAAATTTAAATTTTACTCTTTCATTTTTCTAACAGCCACCAAACTAAAAATGTTTATTTCTAAATCATAAGATCAAGAGTTTTTCTTATTTTCATGAGGAGTTTATAGTAATAATTATTTGTGATGTTTCTCATTGAAGTTTGTAAGACACTGCAGACTTTCCTTCACACTTACTGCTCTGTAAAAGAAATTATAATAGCTTTTTAAAAGTGTCACATTTTATATTAATTCTTTCTAAATCAAATGGGCCTAGCATGGCAAGGTGGTTAGGGCACTCGACTAAACAATCTGCGGGTCGTGGGTTTGAATCCATCCCCATTACACTAAACATGCTCACTCTTTCAACTGTGGGGACATTATAATGTGAAGGTCAATCCCACTATTCAAAAGAGTAGCCCAAAAGAGTTGACGGTGAGTGGTGATGACTAGCTGCCTTCCCACTAGTCTTACACTGCTAAATTAGGGATGGCTAGTGCTAGTGCAAATAGCCCTCGTGTAGCTTTGTGGCTTAACAATAAGTCTGATGGCTTATAACTAAATCAAATGATGCAAGTCATTCTGACTGTATGCACTCAATTCAGCTTTAAAAATTTAACTAGGATGTATAACTTAATTCTATTTTTAGAATTGTTTGCTCAAAAATACTTGTAGAATTTATAGCTTAGCATTTTGTAATATTTATATTTATATATATATATATTTTTTTATCATAAATAAACTTTTTGAAAAATGTTCAGATTTTAATTTCTTTTGTATATCTAGGTGTATGAATTATGAACACTGCACTTTTAGATGTTTTTGCTAGCACCTAAGCTTATATTTATTTCTCCCTATCAAATATCAACACTTTAGGTTAGTATGGTATTTGTTTTTATGCCTCCAGTTTGTTCAGCTGTGAATTTATTGGTTGAAGTTACATTCAAAGTGCCTATCAAGAGTGTCTTGACAATTTTGAATGGATCTCAGGTTTGAAAATTTATACAACTTAAAGCCAATAATAATCCAAAAGGGAAATTCCCAGCTTTAGTTTTCTGTAAATAAAGCTATAATATAATAGTATTGTGAGAAAAATAATTACATTTTAAAGGAATAGTGAGCTTGGGCACAGTCGTGATGTTCTTTTTCCCTGATATTTCTGTGTTATGTTGGTTTGGAAGCTACAGTAATATTCTTTTATGACAAAATATAAGGTACGGATATTTCGGGTTAGTTGAATACAGTATTAAAATTGAACTGTCTATGACCTCAGACATTTCAGATGACTTAAAACCCCTTTTTTATTAAATATATTGTTAAATTTATTGATACTAAAACAACATACACAAACACAAGAACCTCTTATTTATTGAAAACAAACTATAATAATTAGATATAAATTGATCTCAACTAAAACAATAGTTATCTAATAGTGTCATCATTTTGAAAAGTGAGGCCATTGATCAATGGTAAATTTTTATTAATCATACTGTGATCCATAGCAGGAAGTCAACTGCTTCAACTGGCAAAATAATATATTAAAAGAAATATAAATACTATTAAGATCAATTTAAGATCTCGGACTGAAACTAGACACTATTTAAGAAACTTTTGATGCAGTTTGATTATTCAAGTATTATCACTGTGAAAATAAAGACTGTAGGGTGTATTTAACATGTTCTCACTGTGAAAGTGTTTGATATTTTTCATAAACATATTTTAAGGTATATATAAAACAAAGCATACTTTTACAACTCTTGGATTACAATGTTAATAGTGTTTGTGTCTTATTTTTCTAAACATTTATAGCAATAAGATTAGTGCTTTATAGCTTTTTTTGGTTCGTTACTTTTTTTAAATAGACTATGAATTGTATAACTTTATATAAAGCAATTTTTGTTCTAAATTGGAAAGTAATTGGAGAAAAGTATAGAAGGGTAAAAACTGTTGCTTGACAGTAAAAGTAACAGTAGTGATGAGCCTTGTTTAATAATAGTTTTTTTGATATTTAGCTGTCTTTGTGATAAAACAGTAAATTTTTTGGGATAAAACAATCAATCTATACTATAAAATTCCTTGTGTATCTGTTCATAACTAAAGTATTTCATCTATCCAACCCCTGATCACCATGAAACTTTTGCCATCTTCATAAAGCCAATGAAATAAGTGTTATGTATAGTGTGGGAAGCTATACTAGATGTATATATATATAACTTAATGCTTTTAAAAGTAAGTTTACTTTGTGAAACTTATTAGTGTGAAATCAAATCACTAGAGTAGTTCATAGTGTGAAATTTTCTACTTCACTTTATACATGCAGTAAACAATCACTATGTGTATAAGTCTCCAGTTTCATAGATCACACTCCTGAAAGTTGTACAACTGTAGTAAAATACATTTATTCCTTACTGTATAACTTTCTGAGATTCAATAAGAATTTCATATATAAGATAATTATTTATAGAGAAACGAAATGTGTATGAAATAATTGGTTTTTATAGGCATGCTATATTGCCTTATTCATCAAATATATTGTTTAATAGGAGTATTCTTTTGTTCTTTTAAATTTTGTATTCCTCCAATATAAATGGCATAATTTTATATAGTTATAAAAATATTTTTTTATTGAACCTTATCAAGGTTTAGTTGAAAGTTATATTTCAATTTGACCTAAAAGATGAAACTATTTAAGTTTTAGCTTTGTCTCTCAGTATGTGCCCATGGTAACTCAGCAGTAAGCTTGAGGGCTTATAGGATTCAAGGTTTGATCACTGCAGTGAGCACAGCATAGAAGACCTATTGTTTAGTATTATGTTTGAACAAAAAGTAAAATTTTAAGGATGTAAATAAACTTTGTAATCTTTTTTTAAGAATGTTAAATATTTGTAATTTTAGGAAGCACTTTCAGCTTTACTTGATCCAGTTATTGACTGTTCTGACTTCAAGGCCTGGCATCACCTTTGTATTTTAAAAGCATTTCTGTATCAAGGAGAACACCAGAAGGCACTGAAATATACCAGAGTACGGAACCCTCCTCATGAAACTGCCGAAGAAGTCAAACTTTGTCTAACGATCTTACTAGCTAACAAGTATGCAAAAGTTGTATTATGTTATCAGTACTGAATGAGCATTATTAAAGTTGTATGTAGACTTGAGGAAGTGTTTTACATTCCTCTATTTGAGTGTGTTTCAGTTCTTGAAATACACTTCTCATATGATTTTTAATGTTTTAAAAGTGTAGTTTCTTTCTAGAAACTTGCACTAATTGCTTCAAAATATAATTTTAATGTAAAAAATGAGTAAAATACTACTTGTTGGTTTTTATATTCTATAAAGCTTCTAAAGTGCAGTGTGAACATTTTATAAATGTTGGCTAATTTTTGAAGTTTTAATAGCTTAATATGTTATTGAACAATAGGTTGACAGCTGAAGCCTTCCACTTCCAACGGCAGTGTAGGGACCAGAAAAACATGGATGATTTTCTCTCTCACTTCTTTTTGGGCTGCCAACAAAGTATGTAAATATTGTGATGTAATTATTGAATGATATGTCATGGTGAAAAAAACCGTAAACTATAACCATATTAACTCTCCATTAACCCAATAATCCTGATTTAAAAAAAAATCCACCAGCACTTTAACTCTGCATCAACTTTACAAGTTTGATTTTCAGTGTACTACTTAACTACAGGTTTATCTTTTACTAAGTATTTTCAAGGTTTCTTGTCTTAGGCATGTTTAATAAAAAAAAAAGGCAGAATATTTGTTTTCTCTCTTTATCAGCTTTGGATTTGTATTTTTATAACATCCATACAAATTGTAGTGTTTTTCACTTGTTACTCATCTGTTCCAGCTAAGTATCTGTTTAATCCATGTCAATTGATATTATCAGTGATTAGTTGTATTTTTTTTTAGTTGTACCCAATGAGTATAATTTATTATTTTGTTTAAACTCAATTCCAGTTTTTTATAGCTATTAGCAATGATTTATGTTTGTAATACTGTTGCTTTTAGGCAACTGAATATGAAGTAGGGATTTTATAAGTTTTATGCTTGGGCATCTGCTCTGTTGGCCATTTGGTATTATTTAAAAAAAATAAGAGTTTATTTACTGAGTATTTGATAATGTAGAAATGTAAATGTGAAATATCTTGTTGCTTTTCTCACTGGTGTCTTTAGTTTTGGTATAAATTTTAAGCAACCATACTGGAAATGATTATATATTTAATCAGTCTCCAGATACTTAATAAATGTTTTTAAAATACATACATGTATATATTATTTTATAATCATTTACATCTAAAAATACATGCACACACACACACATACATATATATATATAGGTCTAGTTGGAACCCTTTATATATATGTTTAAAAGAGATTTTGTGTACATTGAGATTATGAAATGTGAATCGTGTCCTCCATTGCTAACTTTGCTTAATCATACTTTTTGTACTTTTAGCACATGTGCTGGATTCCCTGTTACAGTTACCTTTAAGTGCAGTAGAAGAGGAGGCTCTTGTCCAATTTTTGTACAATAGCAATGATCCAAAGACTAAGGAAATGCTAGTTATGTATTTTTTACAAAGATGTCGTCCCTTACAGGCTGCCCAGTTGAATGAGAAAGTTTATCCTCATTTAATGGTAAGTCTTAAGTTTTGGGAGTTGTATTGTAAAGAATGTAACATGAAAAGTTTTTTTTGTTTTGAATAAATGCTTAGAATATTTGTAAAAATGTGATGTATAACAAATGATAATTAATGCTTGGCTATCATTTTCTAAATGTTACCTGCTCTGTATTTTAATTCCATCCTTGGTGCACAGTGAAGTTACTGTGACTGATGATAAAATAATTTCTTAAATACATATTTCATTCTGTAAGGTAATATCCGAACATTATTACATAAACCAGACAAAGTATATCTGTTCAAGTATCTTTTTTAAATTTGCCTGTCATGTAGAAAATGTGTAACAATGGCTACTAATTAGCAGGAGTCATAGTGAATGACTTATAAAAATCTTTGATTTTTATTGTGATAATCATTTTGAACACGGTAAAGGTTTACTTAATATTCGTAAATTGGTAAAATGTAACTTCCAACATAAGTAGTAGTTGTGATACGCAGTTTAGATGTTTCTTGGAATACGTTCCTAATACACATTCTGAAACATAATGTATATTTGTGTTTGTGTAATATATATCATGCAGTGGATTGAATTATAAAGTTACAGTTTAAATAAAAATATTCCACGAAGAGCATTTTTTTATTAAGATTTCTTAATAATATTTGTGCATTGTCACAGTATATGACATTACGAAATTAATTCTTTTTAAGGAATCTGATTCCTTTAGCCACAAAGAGAAGCCTAAAGCAAGGAATGCCCTGGTTCAAGGGTATCTTTTATCTTTACCAGAAGCTCAAAATCGTTTAGCATCAGAATTCTCTCTTCACCAACACCAAAAGCTGAACAAAAGACAAGAAGGTAACTTTGCTGATTAATGCTGTCTTCCCATACCTTCTAATGATAGTGTTTGTGTGTTTAATCTTGCATCCTGTTAAATATTGTAATAACTTTAGGTTGAGCTATGTAAAATATTTAGCTTTTAATTTGTATCAAAAATAAAATTTCATTGTAATTGACACTAAGATTTATTCTGTGTACCTTTTAGGAATGTAAAAAATATTTTTTTCCTGCAAATGTTTTTTCTGTGTTTTCGTCTGAAATGTTGTTTTAAAAAGAATCTTGAATTTCTGCAGTGTTACGGCCTTTTCCTTTGTCAACTGTTGTCTCCACCAAACTGTTACCAGTGGTTTCTCATTCAACTCTTTTTGAGTCTCTGATGAAGAAAGTCACTGAAGCTGACCTTTGTGGTTTTCAAGAACCAATAACCCCATTCAGGAAAAGGTATTGGTTAAAAGCAGTTACATTTTAATCCTCATGTTACAGATGGGCAATGTTGTCCAAAGTACAAGATTCCCATAGAAAGGGAAATTAAACCTGGTTTTGCAGGTATAAAAAAAAATGAAGAAAAAAAAATTTTTTTATTGAAAGGGATTATAGCAGTATTACAAAAATCAAATTTCATCTTCATTAAATTTGGTATATATAAAAAAGTATATAATGAAAAATGCATTGCAGTAAGCATGGCAAAAACGTAAGCTGGAAATTAAAACTAAACAGAGATTCATGATTAGAGGTGAGTAAACTGTGGCTACCATTGGTTGAGGCTACAGGAAGTCTCTCCTCCAATCAGAAACGTGTTTTAACTAACCAATCATAACACGCTCTCCACAATCCACTAGAACACTATAAAGACAACACAACACACACACTGACCTGAAGACGAAAGGCGGAAGACTTTTGAAACGTCATCCTCTACATTTGTAGGTTTCTACAACAGGCAGTTGCTGTCCATTTGAAACTTAGATTCATTATGAATACTCTGCCTAAACAACTTGTCAAAGATAAAACTTTTCCATTAATCCTTTGGCTATATCCCTTGATAACAGAAGATACAGTTGGTCAATTACACTTACTTTTATTATGCTAAAAAAAGTAAATTCTTAAATTCATTTGTTTTTGAAAGGTTTATGTAGATTGTAGTGTGTTTCTGTTCAGTGTGACTAGTCAGAATATTTTAAGGATTAATGTATTGTGATTTAGGTGAAATACAACAAAAGTTGTAAAGCACTATTAATCTTTTGAAACCCGTGTTTCTTAACTTAATACATAAAGCAACACAGCAGATTGTTGTTGTTGTTTTTTCAAGTGTGTTTAAAAGAAGTTTTATAAATGTGTTGTACAAGAAATTAACTTATAGCTTATTAAAAATGTTGTGGTTGTTAAAGGAAATAAGCATTTTTATTTTCAGAAAAACGTATTGATTTGAAAATATTCAAAGAAATGAACAACTGCTCACACCTTTAAAAACTATTTGCTTGTAAGACATCTCGCAAAGTAACTAAGAAAATTTTAATATTTCTGTCTGTGATTTATGAACAAAGTTTAATATACAGAATTATTTACATTATTCCAGTGTATTTAGTTTTATTGAAATTTTCTTGTAGTTCTCGTGAAAAAACAAACCTTGTAGTTGATGATGTCCCATTTGTTTGCACTCCTTTGACTCCTCGCAAAGCAAGAACAAACAGGTGTGTATAATATCATTAAATTGTTGTTAAAAGTTGTTTTGACCCAAAGAACAGTGATTGGTAGCTGTAATATAAAAGCATTGTTTAAACTGTATGATTTGCTTGCTGTGGGAACTGATGGTTGTTGATTTTAAGAGTGTGTTTCTCTAGTGATTTAAGATTAATGATGTTAATTAATTTGAATGCCATTGTTTGAAGTTTTATTCTCAAGTTTCAGTGCATATTCCTCTACCCCCCCCTTTTTTTTTTACAGATTAAACTGTCATTTTTACTACTAAAAAATATTTAAAACCTTTATTTTATGTAGTACAATAATGAATAGTTAGTAGTCATATTATTGTAAATATTTCTTTCTCATAAGTTTTGACAGACCCTTTGCTTTGATTTAGTTAATGTAACACATGTGGAAGGTAATTCTGTATCTTTTGTCTCAAGTAATATCTTGCAGAGTATCCTGTTCATAATTGGCTTGGTTTTGAAAACCCAAATCAAATATGTGGTGGTGTGTGAAATTTAGTATAGATTATTTCATGTGTAAAAAAACTGTTACGTCTATAGTTCATAGATCATTCATTGATTTCCTCCTCAGTGGTAAGTCTTAGGACTTATAACACTAAATTCAGTTTCAGTACCCGTGGTGGGCACAGTACAGATAGCCCATTGTGTAGCTTTTGCTCAACAATAAACATTGTTTTATAAGTTTTCTACAAAATATTTAAAAGATAATATTCTGTTAACTTTCTGTCCATCTTGATAAGATTAAAGAAAGCATCAGAATAACTAATCAAATCATTGTCCCCAAATTACATTGATAAATGGAAATAAGCCTTATTATAACTGTAAATAAATAAGTAAGTACAGAATTGCATGTTATCCAATAAGATGTGATGAGCAGATAACCAAAAGTCTAGGTTATTTAATTAGAGTATCTAAACTGTTTTAAATATCAATTTTTGTGTCACAGGGTACGTTGCATTCTGGGTTTTGTCAGATTACATCTTATAACAACCACAATACAACATCTATAGTTTCTTATTAATTAGAAACTCAAATTTCCGATATTGGTTTTATTACTTCCACCACTGAAGGTGGACGAAGGTTATGTTTTCATCTGTGTGTGTGTTTGACAGCAAGATTTCTTGAAAGTGACTGAATGGATTTGGACGAAAGTTGGTATACATTTGGACTGTGACTCAACTAAGTGATTAGTTTTTGGAGGGTCAAAGTCATGAAATTCCAAAACACCCCAATCTATTAACATGGGGACAGATTTTACACACTATTTCTGCTCTATAACTCAGTCAAAAATGATCGGATTTTGATGAATCTTGGTGGACATATGTAGAATATTATTCCTCATTGTCCTGCCTAAAATGGTCCATGTCCATTGAAAATGATCAACACTGTGTGGCAGAGGTATGTACTCTACTGAGTGCTCCTTTATTTTATCTAATATGTTACTGTACTGACAGATAGCCCACGTAATGAGTTATGATTTTTTAGGTACCTTTTACAGTTAAA
>NW_013666093.1:398834-403172 GCF_000517525.1 Limulus polyphemus
GATAATCTGTTTTCTTGTGCCCAATAATGCATAATTTCATTTGATAAACACGTTTAGATTGAATGGTAATTTATAATCAGTTACCAGAACGTCGAATCTGAATCACTTGAAAAAAACACGGGGGTGCTTAACTTTTTTCCAGGTGTGTATTAAAAAACAGGCTAAATATAATTTTTTGTATCACATCGTATGTTGCCTTCTGGGTTTTGTCAGATTACAATACAACATCTATAGCTTCTAATGAATTAGAAACTCAAATTTCTGATATTGGAAAACTAGAACATAAAAAAAAACTTCTACCTTTTATATTTGCTGAGATATATTAATATTTAGTGAATCCACCATATTGGCTTTGCCCACCACTTCATCATTTGAGAAGACTTTTTCATCTGTGTCTACTTTTGTATACCAATAACTATATTACCAATGAAAAGTTCAACATTTCTATTACATAGTTCTGTCACTCTTCTTAATTATTTATGAGATAAAAGCTCTTACTTCTCTTGAAAGTTTGAAGTATTACATTAAAAGACTATTTACTGAACAGAAATTACATATATATAGTCTACAAAAAATTTTATTTTTCCATCTCTACATGTGAATGTGGAAGAAACTTGCAACAAGGGTTAGTAAGTACGACTCACGAGTGCAAATAAGGACTTTGTAGCATCATAGCTAGTAGAGATCAGTTTTCCAAATATTTTTTATTTACTGTTCTATATTTTAAGAAAAATAACTGACATTTAAGTATATATTTGAAAATAATAATAATAATATATATTCATATGTAATGTGCAGTAACCAAAATGTTATTGTATTTTACAAATTACAGGTATATTAGTGCTAAGAGTAAGAGATTTGTACTTTGTTTTATTATATACAACTTGTGTTATTTTTTTTCTCCTTTACATTGAGGTAGAATAAAAACATTATACAAAACTAAAGACTTGGCAAATCAGAACAAGCTTATTTGTATGACTTGGGAAAGATGAAGAGTCAATGCAATAAATTTATCACTGATAAACAGATCTTAACACATGGAAAGGAACATTTTTAGATAAAAATGTATAAATCAAGGAAAATTGATATAAAATGTTTCAGTAAAAAAAAACTATTAAAAATAAGAAAAAGATGGAAAAAATATAAGAATCTGTTAATGTTCATTCGAACAAAAAGTAATCAGTGAATAATTTGTTTCTAAAGTGATAAACAAGAAGACTAAACCAAAAATACTAGTTCAACCAAAACGGGCCATATTTATATTACTGGAAACTACCCATTTATTGGTTACTGTGTAAGCATAATAATATAGGAAACTGAATATTCATAAGCACTTACACAAATTTACACATATACTAACACTAAATCCCAACCACCCAGGAGGATAACTAACAATCAAATATCTAACAAGTTTATTGGATCAGATACAGCTTTATACTGAGCCATATTTTAAATATTTCTTTCATATTTATAAAGTATTTTAGACAACTGTTGTTGCAATCAATGTATTGTAAAGAAGTTGATAAATTCTACCTCACTGTGTTCTCAGAACCGGGATTCGAATAGACTGTAAGAAATGTCCACTTACTGACTTATTGGATCAGTCTGGACTTTCTACAAAGTCATAATATAAACATTTTATAATACTTTAGACAGTTGTTGTAGAAGCCATTATACTGTCAACAAGTTAATAAATCCTACCCCACTTTGTTTTTAAAGCAGGGAAAGTTTTGGGAATTGCACCACATGAGCTTATTTGATATTGACAGTGTCCAATTAAGTAAGGAGCAGCGATTCATTGCTTTATATTCAGCAGATTTCTCCTTCAGCCATTAACAGTAGGATAAACATAGAAAATAGGTATGAAATGATTAGAAGAAACTCTCGGGAATTTTACTTTTGAACATACTGAAAAAGACAGGCAGTATTATTCATTTTCTTTCATCTAGTTTCTAAGTCAGTTCCTAACAATAAAATTACTACAGAAAATAAATTTGAAAAGGTGAGAAGTATATACTCTGCTCATAAGTTCTTTGAAACTTTGTGATCAATACTATAAATTTTATTTTGCATTTTGCAACCTTTATTTTGTTATACTCTGATAATTTGTCTTACGATCTGGAGAATCAAATATAATGTTACAGTAGAGAAAATTACGGATAAAAGATAAAGCTTTACTGAAAAGAGTGTTTGATATTTATAAGGATTTTAATTTTTAATTTGTTTTATTTATTTATTATTATAAAAGTAAAATGTAAAAAAAAATAGGAACTTGTTTGGTAAGCTAATAGTAAAAAAAAAACTTCATGGGGTGTACTAGGGAGAAGCTTGTGCATTATGCTATTCAATAGAATAACGTGAGCTGCACATGTACCGTGTAATTTTCAGACATGGTTCAAAGGTCAATAAAACAAAAAATTAATAAATGTAAATAGATGTATACTGTTAAAAGAATTAAGCTATTTAGAGTAAACATTTGTGGTTTTCTATTACAATTTGCAGTCATTCTAGAACAAAAGAAAGGGTAATTTAGATTTATCTCTTAATTTTTATGATGGTTACAAAGTTGGTCAAATCAACTAACACCATATAGAGTTAGGGTAGAGGAAATAGCAGATAAAATTTAGTGTTACTGAAAAAAAACATTTGAAATGTATTTAGGAGGTTTTACAGATTATGCAAATGAAATTTAAGATTTTTGAGATCAAGAGAAGTGTTTTTAATCTTAACATGAAAATCACTTTGCACTTGGACTAGTTAAAAAAAAGATTTGATACATTCACGAACAAATATTTTTTTAGTTTATTAAAAATGCTTCACTAAAAACCTGATTTTTTTGTAGTATCAAAACTATAATGAGTTTAAACGAGTGCAAGGTAATCATGTGGTTGGCAAATTCAACCGAGTCCGTATGGAAGAAGTTAGCAGGTGCAGATCATGAAAGGTTGTGTTTCCTTTTTGCTTTTTATATGAATGCTGCTAATTGCTGCATATTCTTCTTGTGATACTGGTCATTAAAAAATTTGAAGTAGAGTATTTTTAAAGTAAGGTAATTTAAACATCATTTAATGTCTAATGAGTTTGTTATTACAATATTTACTGGAATATTTTCATAATTCATTTTATATTTGCATATAAATATGTTTGAGAATTTGTGTGTAAAATTTCATTTCTTTTTTTAGATTGTCAGAAATTATTTATCCCACTTCAGTGACAAAGGACACATTAAAGCGATCAGCAGATCATCATGATACACTAGGTTCTCCGAAGAAATCTAGACTAGTGGAAATGTCTCCCTTTAAGTCGACCCATTTAGACCGAAGGTAATTACGGTACCTGAGAATTTAACCTTTTTTGGACCAAATAGATGTTACTGATATTCCATGATGTTTTTTTTCCTTCTTGGAGTGGAAAAAAATGACCAAATTGCATTATTATAGAAAGTATCTATACTGCACAAAAGAAAGTATATCAAAGATAAATTTGGCATATTCTAACAATGAAACAACATGGCAATTTTACACAAAGTGTATTTGATAGAAAAGTATGTGCAAAATAATTTTCATTTTGGGGAACGTGCCTTGTGAACCATTTTAATTATATTATTATTATTACTTATTTTACCTAATCTAGTCTTAAATAACTTAGAAAGATCCATATTTTTAGATTTTAGTTACTTTTATAATAATAAATAAAAAATAAATATGAAAAACAAAAATTAAAGAACTTAACCAATCTTCTTTTTTCTTGCTCTCAGTTTTCAAAGAGATTTAACCCTAATTTTTTATACTGTAGATAGTAATGCACTTAATAATTTTTATTTAATTAAATAATGCACCAAAGAATATAGACTGATAACGTGAAAAAAGTTGACAAATTCACTTACCTCTCCAAATTTTCCTGGTTTTCTAACTATACGACGTTACAAAAACTTGTACTGTGAGTGAAACTGATGATATTCTGTTCACAACACAATGTTATACAATACATCATTTGATAGATGAAAACCTTGACTTTCTAATGGTTATAGGTAATATACAGTGAAATGTAAGAGAGAACTATCAACGAAGTGTTAAAGAGAGAATGTGGCAGGAGGGGTCTGATTTTTTATTTGATAGCTCTGTAACCAAACAAAATTGAAGTCTATAAAAATTATAGTTTGTTTGACCAAAAATGATTTTATAGGTAGTATTTTACGTTTAATTTCGTACTTTTTGAGGGGTGGTGGATAAAATAGTGATAATGAAATGCTAAGAGAAAATGTGTCATGTGGGTCACACTAGTGGGAATTCAGGATTTTAAAAAAATATTGCCTTGTAGAATTAAGAACTTAAAACT
>NW_013666093.1:404057-415268 GCF_000517525.1 Limulus polyphemus
CAGAATACTATAAGATTTTCTTTGGAAAATATGTGATTTGTTTTTGCAATGTCTTCAAAAATTTTATATTGTCATTTAATGTATATTCCTCTTTAAATCATTCCAAGTATATTAAGAAACAAATGTAAGCTCTAATCACACAGTCTTTAAAACATTTCCATGCACTGCATTAAAACTTAATATGATATACAACAGTCATAAATGATTTTTAAAGCATGATAACTTCAAGTACGATTTCTTTTAAATGCATTAAACCTATTGTACTCCAGTTTCTGATACTGCATTTAAAAATTACATCAATAAAAATATAATCAAACCCTCACATACAGTCCTAGTAAAAGTCGTGTTTTTGTCGTGAGGAGAGAACTTTTATTTAAAATTGTGTTCTGTTATAAAGAAATGGTTGTTTTAGATACCACAGTTATTTTTCTAATTGTCTGAACCTTGAATACCCAGCACAAAATTTTTTGCGGAATTTTGTTTGTGGTGCCATTCAATAGATGGACAGGAGTTTTGGTTATGTACATAGATATTGCCATACATGCTATGTCCATTATAGTAAAATTATAAATATGTTTTTATTATTATATCAATATACCTAAACATCTCATAACTAAAGCTTATAGACATACATATGAAAGCAAGTGAAATGTGGGTATTTCAGTTTGCAGAACACAAATTAACGTGTTAGACATTATATATTGTGAAAAACTCGATAAAACAACAATCCTGAATCTATATCCAGTGTGAAAGATTGCTAATATCTGAATAAGAAGTTTTCATCAGTTCAAAAGGTTAGAGCATTTTATTTAGAATATCCCAAAAGTTAATATTGATATGTGAGCCTAAATATCTTTTTTGACAGTCGCTTTTAGATTATTTTAAATTAGAGATACTTCACTTTTCAATGGTTGTAGTGTCATGCATGGCCGAGTTGTTAGCATGTCAGACTGTGAATCTCAAGGTCTGTAGTTCATGTCCTTTTGCTGCAAAAATATGCTCAACAATTTGGAGCTGTCAGTGCGTTATAAGTGAAACTCAACTATTCAAAAGTTGGCTATGGGTGTTCTTGACTAGCTAACTTCTCTCTAAGATAACACTTGTATAACTTTGCGTAAATATTCAAAACAAAAACATAGGTTAGACAACTAACTGTTTGTTGCGGGTGGGGGTGACACCACAACTGATACTTTTTTCAGTTTTATATATAGGATTGAAGTGAACACATTAATGCTTCCCTTTTATCAGTAAATGTAAATTTCAGTATATATTTTATGTATATATTTGGTTTTGAAATGGTGATAATTCTTCATTTTGTAATAATGGAGGGGAAGTGTAAGGCTAGAGTGAATGAATGTAATTGTAATACTTAGCTGAAAAGAAGTAATTGTAATATTGAAGGATAAAAATGTCTTAAAGGATATACTTAACATTGATTCTTTAATTGTATTATTATTGTAAAGTATTTGTTTCTATTGGCAATTTTATTTAATAGTCTATTGCAAAATTGACAATTTGTGTGGCAAGATTATTAGTTAGACAAGGTTCAAAAGGCAATGAATCAATAAAATTAAGTCTAAATAGATGTATATTGTTACAAGCTGTAAGCTACTTAAGATGAACAATTATGGTCTCCTGTTCCAATTTGCAGTCATTCCAGAAAGAAAAAAAATTATAATTTAGAATTATTTCCAAATTTTTGATCGTGGTTACAAGATCCAATTGACCAACACTGTATGGAGTTACAGTATAGAAAATAACAGATAAAATATAAAGTGTTTCTGAAAAAAAAAACATTTAATATTTATTTAGGAGGTTTTAGGGATGAAAGTTGAAAATTTTCAGATGAAAAAAGTATTTTTAATCTTGACATGAAAATCACTTTGCATTTGGAGCAGTCAACCCTCTGACACCATATAATGACAGACAGAATTGTAGTAAAAATACTCAATTAAAAATTCTGAGTTTTTGTCTACAAAAGAATTTTAATGTTTACTAAAAGCTTATCAAATTTCATGAAGATACATTTTGTACTTTCAGCATCATAGTATGTATACCACTATTTCTACCTGGTGGTTACAAGGTCGTGTTACATGACTCAATTCTACAAAATTTGAAATACGTTTCTTATAAATAACTGCTCATACTTTTTAAAATGATGTTTTACAGTTCTTTAATAATTTATTTTGAAGCTGACTTGTGTGTTAAAGCAAAAATAAAATATTTCTAATATGTTTTGTGTAACTGTTTGCATAAGATGTAACAGAAGAATGTGATGCAGAAGATATGGAAGTAGTTCGACCAATTCCAGGCGAGGAAGAAGGAGAAGGTGTGTTGATAAATAACTTTTACAATATCATTAACCCTACTGACACTGGTCAGATGCCATGTCATCACGTTTGTTGACTTGCAATCAAAAGTTTATTGAACTACTATTTTATGAATGTATGACAATAATTTTGGTATCAAATTGTAGATTATAATTAAAATTTTAGTATTATACATTTGTTAATTTCTTAATTTAAAAGTAAATATTAAAAAAAACACAGCTAAACCTCGATTTTTGTGTGTCATGTGGTATGTTGAATGCAGCATTGGTTCAAATTAGATGTTTGTGATGTCCAACTACAAAGTCTGTAGTTTCTTACAAATTAGATACTCAAGTTACTGATATTTACAAGCTAGAATATTTAATAAGAACCACCTATCTTATTAATATTGAGTCAACCAAGGTGACCCCACCCACCTCATCAGTTTTTGAAAATACTTTCTCACATACACCTACTTCGCCCAATGATGTGTGTATAATCATTTGAAAGCTCAGAATGTTCCCCTAGAGGTTTTCTCAGCCTCTGTGAAGTATTTTCATGGCAAATTCTTTCTTTTCATGCTAGATTCTAAGCAGTAAGGTAAGATATTAGTGATCTTAAAATTTCATATTTTGTAGACCCAAATACAGCTTAGTTACTAAACTTGATAAATTATAGTGGAATTCTGTGGTATTGATATTGTAATTTATGATTTTTGATTACATTTCAAAATTTATATATAAAACCTAAAAAAAAAATATTTTTTCAAATCCTCCAATTGCAAAATTTGATAAGGCTTAGCAATTTCAGCAAGCAGCGAACGAGTACAAAGTTCGTAACTTGAAGAAATAATTGTTTGCTGTACTTTTTTATTTACTGTTCTGTGTTTTAAGAAAAATAAGTTTAAGAACTTATTTGTAAATTGTAATAGTGTGTATATATATATCTGATGTATTATAACTGAAATGTGACTATTTTACAAAATACTAGTCCACTAAACAAACAGCCAAGTCAAGTCACTTTGTAAAGGCCAGTCGTATATTGTTGGTTATGGTAACATGAGTGCACGTGCACCACGTCAAGCTATTTATACTAAACATTTGTGTTTTCATGTTATAATTTGTATATATTTTCTAATTTTTTATGGTGGTTACGAGGTTGGTAAAATCAACCAAACCCATACAAGAGATATGATAGTGAAAATAACAGATAAAATATAAAGTTTTTTCTAAAAAAAATGTTTGATAATTATCTGAAGGTTATAAAGAATTTGCCTGTGAAATTTGAAAATTTTCTGATGCATAAAACTATTTTTAACCTTAAAATCAAAATTGCTTTGGATGATGGATAGTCAACATGCAAAACAAAAAAAGGCATGAGAAAACATTACTTAAAAAAATCTTCTGATATTTTGTGCATGAAATCCTTGTAATGTTTACTGATTATATGCAAAATTTCATGAAGATGCACTTACTAATTTAAAAGTTATAGCATGAAAACCAACAAGCACAAAATGGTTACGAGATCGGTCCATGAGACTAAGCCCCATGCTGAAAGAGATAATGGAACTAAAATTGTGTAAAAATCAACCAAATTTGCTTAACTCTTTCTATACAAGGTTGTGTAATGTGACTGACCTTGTAATCACAAAGTAACCATCAGAGTTTCTATACTATAACTTAATATGTCTTGTGTATCTTTATGAAATTTGACAAGCTTTCAGTAAATGTTACAAGTTTTTTGTACAGGAAAAAATCAGATTTTTTAATTAAGTGTTTTTACTAAAGATTTATCTGGGAATATATGAAATTGGAATGTTGACTTCTCCAAGAGTAAAGTGATTTTCATGTTAAGGTTAAAATTAAAATATTTTTCTTCAACTGAAAATTTTCAAATTTTTTGTTTTTCAAAGTCAAACTTTATATTTTATTTTCTCTTACTGTATATGGAATTGGTCGATTTAATTGACCTTGCTTACCACTAGAAAAATATGAAATGAATCAAAAGTACTTATTTCTTTTTAAAATAGCTGCTGATTGTAACAGTAAACTACAATAGTCTAAATCTGTTTATACTCAATATCATTTTATTGCTCTTTGAACTGTGTCTAACTAATAATCCTACCACACAAGTTATAAATCACTCGGCAAATGTGTAGCTCACATTACCTTATTGAATGAAATAATACACAATGTGTGGGTGAGCATATCCCGTGAGGAATTTTTATTATAATTATTATTTATTATCTTACCTTATTTAACCTAATAAGTTTTTATTTTTACATTTTAGTTACTTTTATAGTCATAAATAAAGAATACACATGGAAAATGAGAAATATGGTACTTACCTTTGATCTCTTGTTTTTACGATGTCAATTGCCAATTCAAACAAACTTTTCTATAAATATGGTACTAATACACTAAACAGTTTTTATTTACTTAAATGATACACTTAGAAATGCATAATAATAATGCACACAAAGTAAAAAATGTCCTATAACTATTGTAATTTAACTGACTTTGTAACTAGGACATGAGGGGCTTAAATTAAATTTCTTTGCTGCTCGATCTGAACCCCGCTAGATAAGCTTTTACATTAAAGACGAAATGGACAATACTCTCTGTACTGAAACTAAGGTAGTAGTATATGTCGTTCAATAGATTAAAACTTTGCCACTCTATTGGTTATAAATGATGTAGTATAAAATGTCAAAGAATTATTGGCAGTTTGTGAAAAAGAGGATGTGACAGTTGGTATGGCAAGTTAGTCTGATTTTCCAGTTTATGGCTCTGTAAACAAATGTGATTGAAGGCTATAATATTAGACTTTGCTTTAGTAACATCTATGTTATAACACTTAATTTACATTAAATTCAGTACTTCAAAGAAGGGTAGTAATTAGAGAAGAGGGAAGACCTAGAGAACAAATGTCACAATTTTCATACCAGGAGATTTTGAGGATTTTTTTCAAATAATTCCTTATAAAACCTAAGAACTAAACCTTATAAATACTAAAATTTGATTTATTAACTATGCTTTGATGCCAAGTTTATTTATATACGTTAATAATAAAGTAGTTTAATTGAATTTTGAATGTATCTCTGTAAAAGATCTTACATGCTCACTCTGACCTATCAGTAGTGAGAAGGTTAATGTAATAAGTAATTTTTATATTTCTATTTTGAAATATTTGTGATAATATTTCATTAGTTTCCCATTAATTTTACCAAGCTTTTTTAACTAAGGATGTAATTTGATTAATGTTTTTTTCTGGGAGTCTATAAAAATATTAATACTTTTTCTTTTCAGAAGAGGATGTCTCGAGACATCTCCGTTTCATGGTTCCCAAAGCCAGATCTTCAACACCTCCATATCAAGAATGTTGGTGAGTTTTTTAACCTGATTTTATTAACCCTTTGGGTACTATAATCACATGTATCTGACTTGGCATTTATAGCTTTTTGGTGCGACAAGCGGATATACCCCATGGTGTCACAAAAACTTTTCCTCATAGTGCAATGCTCCCAGTGGCAAAGTGGTATGTCTGCAGTCTTACAACGCTAGAGACCGGGTTTCAATACCGATTGTGGGCAGAGCACAGATAGCCCATTGTGTAGCTTTGTGCTTAACTTCAAATAAACATAGTGCAACAATTGGGATACTCCTGCCTTAGTACTGCATGTGCATCACTGACCAAAAATTTAATTATGCACTCAAAGGGTTAAAGTATGATAAATTATAAATGTTAAAGTAGTTTATAAGTAGTTGTATATGTTGAAGTCACTATAAAATGTATACATCTTTTCAAAGATGAAATATTAGGTAATTCAGTATGTTAATCTCTCTTATACATAATGTTTAAAAAAATTTCAAATCTTTGTTGACTTTTTTTTTTTATTTACAAGTTTTTATCAGCTTACAAACAATTAAGTATTATTTGTTGTAAATGTTGTAAATAGTTTATGAAAAATAAAGTGATCATTCTTAGAGTATTATTTTTTGGTAAAAATCTGTTTCGACTATTAAGTGTATGGTAGCTTGTGTGTGATTGTTCATTTATCAGGTGACAAAGTTAATTATTCATTTATTTTTGCTGAAAAAAGTACTTTGTAAGGGGTGCATAATAAAACCTTAAAAATATTTGAAATTTTTAGTTTTCAAATCAAGATCTTAAAAGTCTGTATTTTACTGCTGAAGTTTAGGAAAAGTCCATGAAAGTGAATGTTAGTAAACATGGGCAGATGAAACTAATAATTTTCCCTCTTGTTATCATATATATTGTTTTTAAAATCCACATTTATAAACTAAGCACCCATCCACACATGCTGTTCATATAACCATTGCTTATTTAATAATTGAGGAATCATACTTGGATGTTGATATTCAAGCTATTAGCAGGTTGAAGCTTTTCCTCAGTATATTTTTTTTGCAGAAATTTTTTTTAACGATAAGTGATATTAGTGCTACGTAATGTAATGATCTTGAAGTGTAAAGCTTAAAAACGACAGGTATATTAATCGCTGTTATCAGACTTCAGTTGAAATTAGTGACTAATGACTGAACATGGTAATTACTAGTATGAATCTAGACCCCATGATAATATAATGATGTTCATTGCTATTGGTGATGTTGCTGTACAAGGAGATGAGATAGGAGAGGAAAATTCATTCATCATAACCAGTGTTAAACAGAAATAGAAATTCAGTGATAATCTGTTTATTTTTATTTTAGTAGTAATAGTTTTATTTTTACCAGTAAGTTGTACTTCAGTAGTAAGTTCAGCATTTCTTGACATGCTTTTCACTATGTTTAAAATTAGGCAGGAAGTGTGAAATTGTAATGTCAATTTGTATTGCAAATAATTGTTTTTTTTTTTTTTTTTTTAATTTAGTGATTATAAAATGCATACTTGTGCTAAAACACAGTCTGAATTGCATACCCCAGTTTATGTAACATGAAAAACATAAACCAAAGTCAATTCTGAGAAGAAAAGCCACTGTATATTCTAAAACTTGATTGTCTCTTATTTCAATATTTATTACTCAATTTATTTGGTTTTCAACAAAATTAATTCATTTCTTTTATAACTTGTAAACGGAAAACTCATGAATTTGATGTCTGTGGTAACTCAAGACTGAACAGTAACATTGTTATGTAAGGGAGATGTTGTTTAGCCAATTATTCAACACTAAAAAAAAAGCACTTAAAGAAAAGAGCAAATGGTAAGGAATGTACATGTATTAAATGATTAATAGCTTTTGTCTAATGTTCATCATATTATCTGGTATTAAGCCATGTCTTTTACTGTATACCTTATGTCTGTTCTTTATGGTGTTGATCCATTTTAGGTTAGTATCAGACTCAGTATTGGCAAAAAAAAAAGGTATTGACATTCCACTTGCCTTAAGTCCATAAAATTTAGCTGTTAATCTTTTAGATATTGTTGGAAAGCCTTTGAATATCTTGTATTGCCAAGTTTACAGACCCTGAAATTAGTTTATAATATACATTTGCTAATCAGGAGCTGAAGCTTGTAATATGACGTTTTAATTATTAGATGATAACACCAGATTTTATTGTTGGAAGATAAATAAGTGTGTAATATTATTATTGTAGGCCTTCAACTCCTCCACCAAGATGGAGTCCCAGAACTTTGCGAGATAGAAGCCCAACACCTGAGAGGCCTTCAACTCCACCTCCAAGATTAAGTTCTAGAACTTTGCGAGATAGAAGCCCAACATTTGAGAGGCCTTCAACTCCACCTCCAAGATTAAGTTCTAGAACTTTGCGAGATAGAAGCCCAACACCCGAGAGGCCTTCAACTCCACCTCCAAGATTGAGTTCTAGAACTTTGCAAGATAGAAGCCCAACATTTGAGAGGCCTTCAACTCCACCTCCAAGATTGAGTCCCAGAACTTTGCGAGACAGAAGCCCAACACTTGAGAGACCTTCAACTCCACCTCCAAGATTGAGTCCCAGAACGTTGCGTGACAGAAGCCCAACACTTGAGAAGCCTTCAACTCCACCTCCAAGATGGAGTCCCAGATATGTGCGAGATAGAAGCTCAACACCAGATAGGTAAACATCCCAGAGTACTTCTTTTTAGTTTTTATTTTATGCAACTTATTTTCTTCTACAGAATTATTTTCTAGAGCATTATGTTATAAAGCTGTTGAGTTTGCTTTTTTCCTGTTTAATTTCATAATTATATTCAGTAGGCATTTAGTAGCATTGTGAATACTATATGTATTTCCAGTTGTTTTTTTTAATTTTGTAGTATCTTGAAAATTTCAAAGCTTACATTCCCTGATTTATTGTCTTGATAAGTATACAAATCCTAAAATTTGTATTTTGTGTACATTGTATCTACTCACTGACTTTAAAATTTCTTTACAGCTTCCATTATACACACCAGCATAAAAAACTATGTATGGCTTACATATAAATTATAATACTTTGACTTAGTGTTTTTCAGATATTTTGTAAAGAAAAAACTAAGAAAATTCTTGTTTTTTATTAATAATTTTAAAATGCAGATCTTCACTCAAAGATTATCGTGCAAGTCCTAGGAGACCACTTCGTCAAACTTCCATTATTTCACCAACCTCTGAAGCTTATTCTCCTTGTGGTAGGTATCTGTCATTATTAATATTACTAGCAGATACACCACTCTAAGGGTAGCTGTTTGTGCCAGTAATTACTAATCATAGTAGCCATACCTCATTGAAAAAAATTTAGAAAAAGGAAAAATTTTCTAAAAAATGATTTTTTTTTGTGAAATACTGCATTTTAAAAGTGTTTGGATAATGCTCTTTAGTCATATGCAACTCATTGCATCAAAATTATTCAGTGTATAGAGCTCAAAATTTTCATAAATGTTACTGATATAAACTGTAGTAGTACCATTTATTGAAAAAATATGTTTATTAAGTAAAAAACAAACTAATCTTATTTTATATTGACTAGCATTAGATTGTAACTGAAGTTGAAACAGAAAATTTTAACTGTAAACAGGAGCCTAGTAAGACCTTGCAGAAATTAGCTAAGCTTTACTGTACTTACAAAGAATGTTGCAGTAGTACTGCTTCCAAAGTAGCAAATTTTAAAATTTTACTGGAATTGTAGAGTTAATCACAAAGGTCTGGAAGTTGAGAGCTGTCAGGATTACTGTCTGTTTCATAGTTGACTGTTTCATCGTGGATTTGTGATGTTGCAGGGGGAGAACACTTGGGGTACTTGAAGTTAAAGCCACAGAATTATTGGATGTAGGCCTACTGCTCTGACACATTCTTCTTGGCTATGTTTTTAAACATATCATCCAAGCGAAGTTGTTTTATGTGCTTTGATCTTTCCCTATGTAATTTTTCATACAGCAAATGAAGAGTCATTAGTTTTTGTTCTGTCACGAAGGTACGTTGCTCTAGCCCACTGATTAATTCACTCGTCAACTCAATTATAGAGTGACGTACTGACTCAAAATGTAAGTAGCCTGTCCCGAAAGAGCGAGAGCCACACGCAATGCCATCTGTGGATGCCAAGGGTACTAGTTTGGCGGTTGCGGGAATTTCAAGTGCACTTTAATAATTTTGTCCAGATTAAAAGAGGTGCCAGACCATCAGTTGCTGGAAAATCGGTAGTGTACTGTATAATAAATGGTGAAATTATCAAGTTGGGCCAAATATATATTTAAAATGAATTCATTAAGCTCTGAAGGAACAACATTCTTTCATAATTTAATTTTTATCTTGGACTTACCTATTATTTTTTAATCTGTACATACAGAATAATGTAATTGACCAACATTTATAGGGTTACACTTTAGGAAGTGATAGGAATAAAGTATAATTTATTGAAAGAATATGCAATATTCAAACGGTCTCACACAGAAGTTTTTCACCCAAATTAGTGTTTTGTCCTGAAGAAAAAGTTTTAAAATCTGCAGAGAATATATTATAATAGGTATGATTGCAGGAAGAGTGTCAAGCACCTTGGAGCTGAAATTCTATCCTTGCTCCAGACTCCTCCAATCTCTAGAAAGCCAGTTTCTACAAAAGATCAGATACTTGCATCTGCAGGCAGCACGCCTGCGATTACCCCTTCCTCCATTTTGAAGGTTCGACAGCTTCTTCACAAAACAAGTAGTTCACCAGCTGTTGGAAAAGATAACCAAGATGAAGAAAAGGGTAAAAACTTGATTATTAGACTGAAAATGGAATAAAGATTATTCTTAAATTTGAATAAATTGTATAATTTAAGGGTTTTTTTTTTTAATAAACCTTTTTCATTTATACTGTACTAATAAACCTGTATCATTTATACTGTACTAACATATTTCATTAATCATTTAATTCACATTTACGGAGAGGTATAATTAGTGGGTCAGAGGTGTATTGTTGAATTATTATTACGTGACCTCTGTTGGTCTGGCAAAACAAATAATCCAGAACCAATCTAGAACCAAAAGTGCTGGAAAATCAGTGGTGTACCTGTACTTGTATAGTACTGTACAACAACTAAATGTATTTGTTTATATAAAACCAACTATAATTTGTCTTCTTCAAGAATGTGAAAATAAAGATTGATTACAGAAATCTATTCTTAAGAACAAAATATAAACAACAACAATACACTACATAAGAGTATAATGCATATATAACTGTCTTTTTCCTACTCACAGTGAATAATTTAAATTGCAAAAAACTTCTTGATACAAACATTTAAAGTAGTGTATAGATTTTGTGAAAAACATTCATAAAACTTGGTTTTGTATTTGTATTTTCTTAGATTCTGAAATGTCTGAAATTTTATTATTAACTCTATCGCCCTGAGTAGCCTTTCCTGTGCATAACACAAGGTTTTAGTGTCTAACATTCAAAATTCTATTAAACTACTTTTTGTTTATG
>NW_013666093.1:416125-426174 GCF_000517525.1 Limulus polyphemus
AATTAAATTTTATAGTATTATGACAATCAAAAAAGTATGACAGCTTTGGCTCATCATTTTAGGATGTAAACAAATAATTTCATATTATATGGCCTGGTGTTTAGGGCACTCAACTTACAATTTGCAAGTTGTGAGTTCAAATTATGTTACTGAACATGCTTGCCCTTTCAGTCATAAGGGTGTTATAATGTGATGGTTAATCCCACTTTTTGTTAGTAAGGGGTAGCCCAAGGGTTGACATTGGGTGGTGTTGACTAGCTGCCTTCCCTGTAGTTTTTTTGCAAAATACAACAAAAACATACAAATCCTATATAATATGTTGAGGAAAAAACATTGGGGGTATAAAAGGTTTACTCATGTAAAAATGGATTTTTAAACATTTTAGTTTAATAGTGCATTACCACATGGAGTTAAGTTCTCAAGAGTTTGTCTTTTACCTATTTGTCGAAAAAAATCAGTAGACTGTGTTACATGATGAAAAATACTTCAAAGGAGAATGGTTCAAAATATTGTATGTTTGGTTTAAGTAAGTTTTACTTTTAATATTTGAATCTAAGCATCTGAAGTCCGTTAGTCCAGTTCAAGTTATATTATGATGATTGAATACATATAAAGGAATACCTATACAAAAGTTGCAGTCATAAGACAGTTCAAAGGTGAATGCCAAACAATGTGTATTCTTAAAAGTTTTTATTAATGAATCCATGTTGTTATTATTATGTAGAGAACTGATTCAATTAAACATATCTTGCTACTTTTTATGGCTATTTCATAAAATAACTAAACATTTTAGTCATAATCAACAATAGTTTTTGTAGCTTATAAAAAGTAAAGCTAAGACATACAATTTCACACTGTGTATGTTAACCTCAAAATATCTGCTTTTGTATAGCAGCTGCTTTTCATTTGATACTAATTTTTATCAGTTTTTTTTTTCTTTTCCATGTTTAAGAGAGAGAGGAGTATGTACAAAGTTACTTTGTACTTGCTTAATCCTTTCTGGAGTATTGAGCACCTTTTAGGTGTGTAGTGCACACCTGCACATGAAATTTCAAAATTTAAGTGAAAATAATAATTGTATCTCAGTTTGAACAATTTTTTACTCAAAAATAGTTTGAAGAGAGTTGATATTTTATCTTTTGTGACATTTATTTAGTGTAGTTTACAAAGAAAAATCTAAAATGAATTCAAATTTCAGCGAAAGTTACAGCTTTTACAGAAAGGAAGAATATTGTTAAAACTGATACGATGTTTTGATTACTGATGTGATCATGGTCAAGTACACAAGTTTTAATGGTAAAGAAGGTTTTAGTACTTAAATCAACATTAAACAAACTAACAATGTATTTAATTTTTAGAACTAATGGTGGTTACTTATACATATACATATTAATCCATGTGAATTGGCTAATTAGTTATATATGGTTGAACAGAAAAGTGAATAAACATGAAAATGTCAAAATGTTGTGCAAAATATTTATGTGAGATTTAGAATGTCTGGGGAATAAGGACCAAAGACATATAGAGAGGTGCCTGGGTATTTGTTAACTGTGGGATTGTTCTCTGACTTACTACTCTTAATGTCAAGTTCATGTTTTAGTATTGTGAAATTCTGTTCAGAAAATCTGTTTTTTGTTGTTTTTTTATCATATGTTCATGAACTTGGGAAGAGGTTTTTGGTGTACTTTTTAACCTGATTTTCAAGTTATGTCCTGTTTCACCTATGTAAAAGCTGGGTAACTAAATATTTCCTGGTGGGGTGAGTTCATTATATAATTTTTTTATTATGTTTAATTTTCATTCCAGGGATGTTATTTTATCTAGACGTTGTGTTAAGGTATTTTCCAAATTTCTGATAGAGGTATGCCAATATTTTCTATACATGGGATAATCCAATTGATTAGGTTTCCTTTTTTTTTGTGGAGTGTTTTTTGAGTCTGTTTGTTTAATAAATGTTTTGTCTGGGTTTTTTAAGTTTGCTAAAGTCTGTGTAATTACTGTAGTAGGGAATTGGTTTATGTTAGTAAAGCAATGATTAATTGTACAACTTCTTCATTGATGTTTTCTGTGGTCCATATAGTGTATGCTAAATTTAGGAAGCTTTTTAGAGTGCCTAGCCTCTGGTGGATTACATGGTTAGAAAATCACTTCATGTAATTTCTGATGTATGTGTTTTTTCTATGTATTTTTGTGATGAAGCCATTGGGGGGGGGGGGGGGCTCTGTGATGTTAAACTTTAAAACATTTATCATGTAGCTATTTCCATTTTCAACTGTGAATCGTATGTCTTTGTGTAGGTGGTTTTTTCTGTTGAGGGAATTTTATTTGTTCATCTTGACAAGTAAAGCCACAGAAAACTTTATCTACATATCTTAGCCAAAATGCAGGCTTATATAAGGATGTAACTTGAACATCAAGTTAAAAGAACACCAAAAATCCCCTTCCCAAGTCCATGAACATATGAATAAAAACAACCATAGTTTTTTTAACATAATGTTGCCATATTAAAACATGAATCTGATATTAACAGAAGAAAAATCAAAGAAGCCTTATTAACTCTCTCAACACAATCTCGGTCAATTTGACCGACCACGCGATCTTTTTGTACTCAATTAAAGTCTTCATAGATTTAATAATTCTAATTTTCAATGTAATGTGTATATCCTCACAAAATTGGGCAGTCTTTCAGTTCTTATTATAAGTCTTTCACATTCAAAAAATCATATCTTTTTGTGAAGTGTTTTTAATAAAATAAAGATTTGTCCATTAATATATTGAGTATTTGTTATGAATAGTCTGAGTGCAAAGTACTTTTCATGTTAAAATTTAAAATATTTTCTCATCTCAAAAGGGAAAAATATAAAATTTTCTTTGTGTAATCCATAAAACCTCTTAAATACATTTCAAACGTTTTTTTTTAGTAAACCTCTATAGTTTGTGTTATTTTCTCTACCCTATCTCAAAACGGGATCGATCTATTCGACCAACCTCGTAACCACCAAAAAATAAATTGAAATAAACCTAAATTACCCTTTTTTTTTTCTTCCTAGAATGACTTCAAATGTAACATGAAACTACATTCATTTATCCTAAGTAGCTCTAAATTTGTAACAGTATACATCTATATATAATTAAATTTTATTGTTTTATTGCCCTTTGAACTGTGTCTAACTGCTATCCATGCCATTATAAGTTGTAAATCACTTGGGGAACATGCAGCTCACGTTATGCTATCGAATTACAAAAATAGTTTGCAAAAATACACTATTTTCAAAGGTAAAGTCTTGGGTCACCAGTAAACCTGTCAGTTTATTCCGTATTTTTTATGATTTATTGTGAGAAGTGGTGATTACTTCAATGAGCAAAATGAAGTTTAAAAAAGAAATATGTTGGTGAAAACCAGTCAAGTTCAACTTAACTGGATATATATAAATGGTACTTTCTGATCAGCAATTAAAAAAGATAATAATGTATAAATTCTAAGATGAAAGGAAGTATTTTTGATCTTTTTTGTGAAGTATCTCCCAGCAAAATTTTGGAAATTTCATTATAGAAAAACTTTAAAATTATTGTGAATTTTTTTATGGTGAAACCAGATACTATTTATTAAGTTTGCTGCAGTTAGGTTTAGTATTTCCACTGTGTGAAGGAAAAAATTGAGGGATGTCAGGAACACCCTTACCCACGCCAAGCCTCCACCCAATCAGAAAAAGGTTAATAAAGGATTGTGGTTTATATTTTATGCTCTCATTTTTGAGAATTTTTAAATTTATACATTTTGTTTGTGAAAAAAAATTTTAGTATCTAGTATCTTAAGTTCTGTCCTTGTAATTTATTAAACTAAACTTTGTTTTCCAAATTACTGTTTTCATTCCTTCCAGCTGATTTACTTGTTGAAGATGAAGACATAACACTGAACTTTTCAGTGCAAAAGAAACGTGAACAATGTCATTTTGACCAGAAAGGTAATTTGAGATTTTCTTTTAATAGATGAAACTGCTTTGAGTAATTGGTAAGGATGATCTATTATCTAAAAGAAATATTGCTACATATTATGGAATATAATGTTTAGCTACTAGTTAAAATAAGTTTTAGTTTTGGTGTTTGAATATAAATGTCTGAGGTCTGTTACAAAAGTTCAAAAATATTATGATACTCAGGTGACTGGTTTGGTGCAGGTTGAGAATATATGACTTACGTAACACTCAGATGACTGGTTTTGTGGCAAGTTTAGAATAGTTCGAAATGTTACGTAATGCTCAGGTGACTGGTTTATTGGCAAGTTTATATTTATTGTGTATATGGTGATATACAGTACTTGTTAATATAATAAAGTTCAAGCTAAATGAAATTTAAAAATATAAGTGCACATGTGTGAATACTTCATATAATTACAATGTACCTAGTTTTTCAACTCACTTGTTCAGAATCAGTGATCATGACAAAGTTCAGATAAATGTAGAAAGATAACTATCTTGTTTTGAAACATAGTAGTTATTAAATTTTAAAAAATGTTAAACAAAAATGAGTTGTTATAAATGTTTTTATTTAATCACACTTTATTTTTTAATTCACTAATTTTCATGGCAGTTAGAACTTGAAAATGTTACAACATATGTTTTATTTAACATAAGAATGTTTCCCTCTGTTAGGAATGTTATCTAGTAGATCACCGCCAGAAAAATCTTCAGCATCTTCTGTGTGTAGAAGAACACCATGTGTGGCCACTGAACGCCAGATGGGTCAAGGTGAAAATAGTTTTATTATCTTGTTGATGAAGTTTATATGTTTGAAATAATATATTAGTTATCCATTTTGGAAACATATTTCTGGTTTATTATTTCTCGTTAATTCCAGAACATTTGTCACTAGTCTTTATTTTTTTTTATTTCACCCACACTGCTGCATATCAGTTTATAGTTCACTTATCTTGATAAGTATTAAAATTATTTCTAGTGTAAAAAATATATATATATATTAAACCTACCAATAAAAAATATAACTAATAAACTGAATGAGACAAAGTTGAAGTTTTTCTACTGTAAAACAGAAGTGATGGGAAACTATATAATAGAAATATTATTAAATAATTTGTGATATTTAACATATAATAACACACTAGAAAGATAACTGTCTTGGTTTTATATGTAATTTTGAAAAAAGGAGAGCATCTAATTTCTTTTTTGGATCTGTAGTTTTTCATTTATGTTTGAATGTAAAGTAATAATAAACAGAATCTATGTTTGATAGAATTATGACCTAATGAAACTATTGAACCAACAGCATTCCTTTCACCTCCCCATGAAACATCTCATCAGTTTGTAACTACTGAAGACATCATAGAAACTAAAGCCTTATCCACTATCCACGAGGTGACTGAATCCATATCTGTTCACAAAACCTTACTGGAAGAACACAGTACACAAATTCAAGCCAACTCCATTCCAGTAGAAGTCACTGAATCAGTTCATCCTTTAACTGATAAAAACCTTAATGTTGAAACTAGATTAACTAGTCATAAAGCCATATACCAGGCAAACAGCATTGAAGAGGTAGAAACTTTTAAAAGTGAACAGTCTTTTGCTGACAAAAGCCCTATATATTCCAGATCTGTCAAGGGAAAAAAGAGTATTTTTACTAAAACACCAGATCAACAGAAAGGAGATATGAAGTCAGACCTTGAACGGTCAGTACAGAAACTGGAAATCATAGTAACACCACCTAAAACATCAATTGAAGAACAACAAGATACAGTAGAACCTTCAAATACATCTGTTGATTCTGTAGAAAGAGAGAGATTCTTAACAACTTCCTCTAAAACACCATTAAAAATAGTTAGAAATTCATTAGGGCCTTCAGTGACATCTGTTGAAACACCCGTGAAAGTTGGATTCTCCTCTACACCTCCTGAAATACTAGGTCAGGAAAGGAAAGACGTACTAAGATTTTCTGAGACAACTGTTGAAACACCTGCAGAAGTGAGATTCTCGGTAACACCCTCTGAAGTACTAGTTCAAGAAAGGAAAGATCTATCAGGACCTTCAGCAACTGTTACTAATACTTTTGCTCAAACTAGTAATACATCAGAAAAAATAAATTACTCAGAAGCACACATTGAAACTCCTTGTCCAGAAAATAAATCTTTGATGGAACCCTCATATATCTTCACTGAAATACAAAAAGAAATTACAGGACATAAAATGAAAGTTTCACTGGAACCCTCTGTTGCCACCAGGGAAATACCTGATCACGAAAAGAAACTTTCACTAGAATCCTCAGGTGCCATCAGGGAGACACAAGAGGAAACACCTGATTATGAAATGAAAGTTTCACAGAAAGCCTCTGTTACCACCAGGGAAATACCTGAACATGAAAATGAAATTTTGCTAGAATCCTCAGGTACCATCAGGGAAATACCAGAGGAAACATCTGATCATATAAAGAAAGTTTCTATTGAATCATCAGGTACAATAAGGGAGACACCGGAGGAAACACCTGATAATGAAACAAAAGTTTCACTAGAATTATCAGGTACCATCAGGGAAACACCTGATAATGAAACGGAAGTTTCGCTAGAATCCTCAGGTACCATTAAGGAAACACCTGATCATCGAAAAAAAAGTTTTACTAGAACCCTCAGGTACTGCTAGGGAAACAACAGAGGAAACACCCGATTATGAAATGAAAGTTTCAGTAGAACCCTCAGTTACCATCAGGGAAACACCAGAGGAAAAACCTGATAATGAGATGAAAGTTTCACTAGAATCTTCAGGTACCATCAGGGGAACACTAGAGGAAACACCTTATTATGAAATGAAAGTTTCACTAGAACCCTCAGATACCATCAGTGAAACACAAGAAGAAATACCTGATTATGAAATGAAAGTTTCACTTGAACCCTCAGATACCATCAGGAAAACACCAGCTTTTTCACTTTTATCATCTTTTTCCATACCCACAGGGACTAAAGTTATCAATACTGGTTCTTCTGCAAACTTTAATTTTTCCTCTGGTGTTTCCCTGATGGTGACAGAAGATTCCTGTGAAACTATATTTTCATGATCAGTTATTTCCTCTGGTGTTTCCCTGATGTTATCTGAGGGTTCAAGTGAAACTTTCATTTCATAATCAGGTGTTTCCTAACTGGTGATTGAAAATGAAGATGAGTGCATGCTTTTTCTTTCTGATTCGGAAAGTGAACATGAAAACGATGTGGGTACCAACAGAATGACCCTTTCAGGTGACAACATGCAAGGTATATCATCTGAGGAAAATAGTAAGTGTACATTTTTGTGCTTTTCAACCACAGTAAAGTAGAAAACTTGTTGGTGTTGTTATGAAGAAAATTTCACAGGCTTAATCAATCACATGACCATTCTCACTTGTGCTAATTTAGTTATATAAGCTAATAAAAATGGCAAAGAATGATAGATGTTTTGATTGTATATTCTATGTAATTCCTTAAATATTTATACCTGTGTAATTTTAGCATTAGTGAGTTTCTTTATTGGTATCAATTGCATAGTTAAAATATCTATATATTTAGAATCTTAAATTATTGTTAATTTTCTGTATTACCAAATAAAATAATAATATTTCTAATGTTTTATATATGTTCATTACACTGCACATATTTAATTTTGGTATTTGCAGGTAGCTGATGCTATTAATAATAACAGGATTTATCACAATTATAAACTCATTTTGTCAGTCTTTTTAATTTTATATGGTTTGTGTATAACCTTTTAAAATTGTTGAAGTTTTTTCAGATAAACTGGACAAAAAGGAAGATAAAACTCCTATCATAATTTCCATGCCTGAAACCTTATCTTGTAGCTTAAAGACAGTAGAAGAAGAACAAGGAAAAATAGAACTTGATGTAAGTGTTTCAAAACATAAGCAGGTTATTAATATTTTCAAACCAGTTGATAGAGGTTTACATAGTTTAGTTCACTAAAGGGTGTCTGTTGAGTTATACACATGTGACCCCTGTTTTCAGTACAGCTATTAACATGATAACTAACAGGTATGCAACAATACTAAATAAAAATCATTATAATGCAAGGTAAGTCTTCTCATTATTAATTATTGCAACTGACAAGATTTGAGTTTTTAAGATTAAGGTGAGTGAGTTTTTTTCCATTTGATATTGTTTCATTTTTTTCCCTTTTTAATTTGCTTTACAAATTTCTTAGTGTTTGCTCGAACTTTGGTTTTCATTTTAAGAAAAAAGTGATTCATTCAGAACTGTATGTGTCAAGTTTATAATTTTAGTTTGAAAATCTATAAATTGTAAGTTATAACAGCAGTCGGTTTAGAGAACCACTTTTTATTGTTTTAGAAAAGCACTAAACTTGAGACTTCACCAGTAACGCCTGGAACTGGTTCTTTGGAAAATAATTTTGAACCTCCAAGCTCGGAAAGTGCAGAAGATTCAGGTAAATCACAAAGCCCCATAAACCAACACATCTTAACACAGACTGGTTCCAATGAGTCACAGCAAACACACTCCAAAGGTTTTGAAACACCCATTTCGAAACTTTCAACTGCTAAAAGAATGTCCACACGAAAAAAGAGGATGTCAGTTGAGGAACACGAGCCTTCGCAAACCGTGAGAAGCACAAGGTCCAGGACTAGTAAAAGTAATTATTTATTATTTTTAGTATAGCAGTTTATAGTTGGGACGTGTGTTTGTATGTATACATATAAGCACACATATATGAAATATTTTGAATCAATTTTTCTTTATACCATTTTTTTTCAGTTAAAAAGACTTGATGGATTTGTATCCAGTGATACCAACTATTAGTGCACACGTTTAAAGGTGTGATATTTCAATGTATTTATTTAAATATATATATATGTTTGTTTTTCCAGCCAACATTGATGGCACCATCTCTGAGTCATCAGTTGAGATTATGAAAACACAAAAAAGTGGATCTTCAGAATCTACAAGTTTGATAGAAAAAACCAAAAGTCCTGGTGCTACAGCCAAGGGTTCCAGACTAACTATGGAAGAAGTAAAAGAACATGAAAGTACTAGGCTAGAGGAGGAGGAGGATTCTCCCAAGACAAGAAGCAGAGTTTCGAGTCAGGAGCAAAGAGAGATGTTAGTGTCTCCAGTGAAGATTGCTCAGGAGAGCTCTTCTCAACTTGATATTAAGAAAGAACATATTTTGGACAGTCTTTCAACTACTCCTCTTACCACTAGTACCCCAGGTGTTGTCACAAGAGCAGAAAGGAGAAGACGAGAGTCTACAACATCAGAAGACTCTGAAAGATATGGTATGATCCAGATTTAAGAAAATATTATCAGTATTTGTTGATTTTAATGAAATATTAATTTCTATATGTGAATTACACACTAACACATTGGGTAACGTGTATGTACACACACATACATACACATTTTTTTAATGAAGATCTTCAATAAATATTATGTTAGGCCTATTATATTTTCTAACTACAATATTAATCTAGTCCTTTAGGGATTTTCAAGAATTAGAAAAGTGTATAATAATCATATTTCAACCAAACTATATTCATCATATCAATTGCTGACGATACGTTTTGCTCAAACCAGAACTCTTCAGGCTGGTTGGGATACAATGAACACAACAGTAGTCAGAATACTATGTATATAGCCATTTTTGATAACAACAATTGTTATGGTGTGAACGACTTTTACAAGCTAGCGAAATAGCATTTGAACCACATCATATTCATTATATATACTGACGATGATGTGTTTTGCTCAATCTAACTGGCCCGGCATGGCCAGATGGTTAAGACAGCCGACTCGCAATCTGAGGGTTGCGGGTTCGAATCCCTCTCACACCAAACATGCTTGCCCGTTCAGCCGTGGGGGCGTTATAATGTGACGGTCAATCCCACTATTCATTGGTAAAAGAGTAGCCCAAGAGTTGGCGGTGGGTGGTGATGACTAGCTGCCCTCCCTCTAGTCTTACACTGCTAAATTAGGGACGGCTAGCACAGATAGCCCTCGTGTAACTTTGCGCGCGAAATTCAAAACAAACAAACATTTTATA
>NW_013666093.1:427120-442317 GCF_000517525.1 Limulus polyphemus
TCTCACACCAAACATGCTTGCCCGTTCAGCCGTGGGGGCGTTATAATGTGACGGTCAATCCCACTATTCATTGGTAAAAGAGTGGCCCAAGAGTTGGCGGTGGGTGGTGATGACTAGCTTCCCTCCCTCTAGTCTTACACTGCTAAATTAGGGACGGCTAGCGCAGATAGCCCTCGTGTAGCTTTGTGCAAAATTCAAAAACAAACAAACAATCAATCTAGCTTGAAATTCTCTAAGGAGCTAGATTAAGAATATTTTGTTAAAAATATAGTAGACCTAACATAATGTCTTAGGACAAGTATAATTGATTATAATCATGCTTCCCCAGCTTGTGAAAGGCACTTACACCATAACAGTTGTCTTTCTAAAGTTTTGTCAGAGTCATTCTAAGATATTAATTTATTTTCTAAAAGTTATTTTAGAAAATGATTTGTTTCTGATACAGTTATTCAATGCTGATGTATTAGGTTGTTTGTGCTTAGGTTTAATGTAGTTTTTAATTTTGTAAAATAACTTAATTGAGTAATATGGTACACTAAGAAGTAGAACATTTATTATGAGATTTTTCTTGTATTAATTATTTTCTTACTGCAGATCCAAGTGGATACACTAAGTTCACATTTACTGAACCAACTGTGCCTGAAGAAAGGGAAGGTATGTTAGGGCTATACATCTATAACACATATTTGATATGCAGATCAATATTTGTCTTAAGAAGGTATAGAGGTTGAGTACATTATATTAAAATCATTTTGGAGCATCATCACATTGTTACAGTCCATGTTGACACATTTGGTCATGCTCAATCTGCGTATCTTAACAGCAGTCCTACTGTATATTTTCCATTGCAAAAGGCTTCATTATAAGGCTTTCTTGCCTAAAGCACACTATTCTTTCATGCAAGCTTTCCATAATCCATCCAGTATACAAAAGCGACAGTTTCTCAGTGCCAATTTCAATAGTCCAGCCACACACAAATCCATAGATGCTACATCTAGCATTGTAATTGACATTTCTTCATATGGAATAGCATTAATACTCGTTTCATTCTCTAGCTGCATAAGTTTATGTGATGGTGGAATAAATATGTAATGGAAGCAACTTCTGTACATGTAATTTGTGTTGGTTTTCTAGATGGAGATTGTTCTTGATTATATTGTGTACTGTTGTCTGTGGATGGCCTTTGTGTTCTTTTGTGTGGCTTTTCTTGTGTTCGTGGATTTTCACCTGTTAAAAAATTCCACTCTTTACTTACTACCATTATGGCACGACTTTTGTTGGTCGCTGTCCAAATTATCCTGGTACCTCTAGTTAGTCCATATTCCTTTGTTTTCTAATCCCGCTAACTCTTTCCATAGGGGATCAGTCAATGTGACGGACTTTATAACTACAAAGTATCCATCAGTTACCATACTATAGCTCTGTCACTATGTGCTCAGTCCCAGGGACCAACCTTATAATATTTTGTGTTTGTTATAGTTTTCTTTGAATACAGTATACATATCTTCATGAAGAAAAATTTTGCAGATTATCAGTAAACATTACAAGGTTTTTGTACACAAAATATCAGATTTTTTTTTTTGTTATCAAGTTTCAATATTTTTTAACTAATGATTTGTTCATGCATTTTTTCTTTTCAACTGTTGACTATCCAACATGCAAAGTAATTTTGATTTTTAGATTAAAAGTATTTTTATGCATCAGGAGATTGTCACATTTCACATGAAATCTCTATAACCTCCAGATAATTATCAAATGTTTTTTTATTGAAAAAAACTGTATTTTACCTGTTATTTTCACTATCAAATCTCTATATGGGTTTTATCATTTTGACCGACCTCATAATCCACCATAAAAGATTAGGAAATAGATACAAATTATGCTTTTCTTTGTTCTTGAATCACTACAGATTATAACACAAAAACACAAATGTTTAGTCTAAATGGATTAAATCTCATAACATTATATATTTATTATTTTTATTATATTGAACTTTCAGCCATGCCTGGCTAACAATACAGAAAAATGATGTGGCACATGTGCACTGATGTTACTGTATCCAAGAATATATAATTGGCCTTTACAAAGTGACATGTCTTGGTTTTGTTCCAGTGGACCAGTATTTTGTGAAATACAGCGACATTTCAGTTATAATAGATTACATATGTATACATATTATAACTATTTACAAACAAGTTCTTAAACTTCAGTTATTTTTCTTAAAACATAGAACAGTAAATAAAGAAATATAGAGAACAACAATCTCTACTACTTACGATTGTAAAGAAGTTTGTACTCACTTGCCGTACCTTGCATGCTAAACCTTGCCAAATTTTGCATGTGGAGGATGTAAATGATTGGACACAAAAGAAGTAATCTTGGGAAATTCCCACCTACAAGAGTCTGAAAAAACCACATGGGGGAAATTCTCTTTTGATTGGTTATAAACACATGATAGAGTGAAATAGGTATACCTAAGCAAGTATTTCCAAAAATGGAAGAGGTGGGTGGAGCTACTGCATTTGATTCACTAAATATAGTGATATCTCAGCAAATAGAAAAGATAGGAGGTTCTTATTTTAGATTCTAGTTTGTAAATATTGATAATTTGAGTTTCTAATTCATAAGAAACTACAGAGTTTGTATTTGGACATCACAAACATCTAATTTGAACCAAAGCTGCATTCAACATACCACGTGATACACAAAAATCGATATTTAAGAATTTTTTTTCCATTTACTTTTAAATTAAGAAATTAACTAATGTATAATACTAAAATTTTAATTCTAGTTTACAATTTAATACCAAACTTATTGACATACATTCATAAAATAGTAGTTCAATAAACTTTTGAATGTATGTCTAGAAATGTGATGACATGCCCTTTGACCCTTGACCATAGAAAAACCTGTAGCGATAGGTTTCATATGTTTTGTGTATTTTTCACAAGGCTACTGTACACAATAAATTGATTTTTTAATTAAGTATGTTTATGAAAGGTTTGTCTGTTAATATATGGAGTCAGAGTGTTGACTGTTCTGAGTGCAAAATGATTTTCATGTTAAGGTTAAAAATACTTTTCTTCATCCAAAAATTTTCAAATTTCATTTGTACAATTTCTAAAACTGCCTAAATAAATATAATTTTTTTTCTCTAAAACTTTTTATTTTATCTGTTGTTTTCTCTACCCTAACTCTGTATGAATGCAGATGATTTGACAAACCTAATTAACACCATAAAAAGTGCAAAAATCTATATTACCCTTTTTTTTCTTTCTAAAATTACTGCAGATTGTAAAAGAAAGCTAAAATTGTTTATTAAAGCTTATAATGGTCTATATCTATTTGTACTTAATCGTTTTGTTGCCCTTTGAACTGTGTCTAATTATTAATCCTGCCGCACAAGTAAATCTATTGGCGAACATATAGCACATGCTACTTTATTGAATGATGTAACAGATGGGCTACTCGCGAGCTACTTTAGGAAGAATTTTTATGATTATAATTTTTAATCCTCAGTATAAATACACCTTTATGATCTGAGTGTACAAATATTTTGAATCAGAATGAATAATTTTAGTTCAGAGGGCATACACTAATTTTTTTTTCTCTCTAAAAGTGTAAAATTTATTCTTGTAAGATGCAGCTTACTTGAGACTGTAGCACATATTTTCCAAAATCCTTTGTGCCTGCATTTTTTATAGGTTTTTACTTCAAGTCTTTCTTTTTTGTAATTGCAGTTGTTTAAAATCATAAATGCAGTTGTTTCTTAGTTTAGCTGGTAAAAGTTGAAAATATGTGTGATACTAATATATTTATAAATTTATAGGTACTAAAGAAATATTTTGGCGAAAAGATACTTTAGGTTCAATGATTAGATATGATTGGTTTTCCTAATGCTCAAATTGGTATTACAAGCTGAACAAAATTACAAAATAGCTTTGTAAATCAGTGTATGAAGTGTTGGAATTATAAAAGAAGACTTTGTTCTGTTTATCAGTTCTAGACCTTCCACCATTTGATACTTCAAAAACAAGTGCCATGTCTTTCATTTTCTCTCCACCAATTACGAGATCCCGCACTCGACGTAGAAGATCAGAAGACATTGGTTCTGATGTAGAGTCATATACACCTCCAAGACGACAATTTAGAGACCCTTTGTTAAGTGACTCTCCAACCTCAGTCACTTCAACTGATTTGGACATGGTATCAGAAACTCAGGCTGTAGTCATAACTACAAAAACCAAAGAAACAAAACCAAAACCTAGGTCAAAAAAGTAAGATTGCTAGTACTACTGTGTTTTATCCTACAGAAAATAGCTGGGAAATATTTTATACATTATTTTAAGCACCACATTTAATACTTGTATTTGTTATTACCAGTTCTTTACAATATTAATTAATAGTATCTATATCAAATTTTCATTTTCTTTATGTAATTATGATTAATTCAGTCATATAAAGTATTTTTATAAATTGTATACCAACAATGAGTGGATGAATTTGTATAATTATAAAGTATATTATCACTCACGTGAGTTTTGTTTTCTAATAAGTTTACACAACATAGTTTCAACCTTGAAACTTTTGAGATATTTATAATTTAGTCCCGCAAGTATCAAACTCAGCTCATGATAATAAATGGTAATTGTTAGTCTAATCACGTGATATTGATTGACCATCACTTTAAACCGAGTTTTGATTACTTGTAGGCCTAATTTATAATTCATTATCTCAATAAACAGTGAATTTTCTTTTTGGGTACTGTCTTGCAATTTTTTAAAAGCTTATATTCACACTTTTTTTTTTTTGATAAAAGGTTTGATAACAATGATTTTTTCTTTTTCAGGGGCAAACCACCTGCTCACAGCATTATTAATTTGATATCACCTGTGCCAGAAGAATCATCTACGGCAGTGGCTTCTAGTTCTCGAGGCCTAAAGAAGACAGGAACTCAAGCTAAACATACCATGACACTAAGAAAAGCTAAGTTACAGTCACGCCGTAGAGTGAAACTTTGACTAAACATGGACTTTATGTAGTCAGAAATTTCAGACATAAAATTTAATTCCTTTTATACACACAAATGCAGATATCTGAAAGCAACAATAGTAATTTTCTGTATAAATACATTCTTTTATTTATCCACAGCATGATATTAAGTATTATCAGAACTTGGTTGTAGTTTGAACAACTTCTCAATGAGTGTACAGTGGTTTGAAGATAAACTGAGGAATAAAAGATGACATTTTTTATGCTACAGAAATTGTGTTGTGGCTCCATCAAAGAAATATAGTAGAATAGAATATCCATGTGTTCAGCTTTTTTAAAAATACGAAACATATTTTGCAACTATATAATCAAGTGATGAAAGTACATTGTGTTACATGTTTCTAGTTTTGAGCAGAGGAATTGGTGTTTTCTTATTTTAATGATCCATTATTACATAAGCTGTGTAAATAATTTTAACATAAAACATTTGTTATAGTTTGTAAATATAGGGTATTGCATATATTGTGTTAAACTTTGTCTGGGTAAACTAAGCTCTGTGAAAGCTTACATTTTCCATAACGTAGGAACTGGACAGTTTATATGTAAATCTATAAAGATCTTATTAAGTTTTTCTGTGATGGCCTTCTACTTTGTCTATAGTTAAAATGAATATTTGTGAAGATACAAATATGTTTTTTGAATCAATATCTGTTTCAAAACGATTTCTGTTTGCAGTTTTATTTGCGTTTTTTTTTATATTTTGTGTTAGAATAGAGTAAAAGTTCAGATAACATAGCAGAGAATTTCTTTTCAAGCTTTTTGAAAAATGAAAGAATAAAAATCTGTATTTTAGAATAGTGGTGTTGGTATAGAAGTAATGGTTGGTGATCAAGAGTTCCACAATGACAGTATGTGTGTGTATATATATACACACACACATCACAAAAAAAAACTAAAGTGATATATGGTGAACAAAACAGACTAGATAGCATTATATATGACTTTTTTTAAATTGAAAATGTATTAATCTTTTTCAAACAAGCAAAAACATTCTTGTACATTTTGTTATGATATGCTGCTTTAGTTCACTGTTTAAAGGTCAATCATAATAAACAATGACAGGTCAAAAAAACAACAACATTGGTACTGTATTTGTTTCACACATGACACTTGAAGCCAGATGTATCATGCAAGTGAGTGCATGTTCAATTTCTGTACTGTTTTGTAAGTCAGTGTTCTTTACAAAGCATTCAACTAACACACACTGGCTAATAAGAGGTGTTTGTAATTAGAAATAATAGCCTAAAATTTAAAATATTATTTTTATGTATCCTGTTGTTCGGTATTGAGTCCCTTTTTTAAGCTGTGTCATTATATGAGGCACTTTCTTTTGTCTGTTTGCAGCATCAACTTGTATTGTTCTTCAAGAGCAGTTTAATAGCATACTTGCTGTTTCAGAAATTCCAGTAATGTTACATTTTGTTTCTCAACCTGCCTAATAATGCTAAGACTTAACTTTAATAAGTTGTTTTTAAAAAACACTTAAATCTTCATGTTGCAAATAAAAAAATTAAAATTTTAATGTGTTGAAAATCTACTTTAAAAAAAAATCATTCCTCCTCCTAGTTTCTCTTCAAACTTTTGAGAGTTTGGTTCATGATGTGTGTATAATTTTCTTCACTTCAAGGATTATTCATATGTTCTTTCAAAAGGTAAGCTGCATGCTTGTATCTAGACTATCTTTTTAGCTACTTTACCTGTCTTTTTATTATTATTATCAATATTAAATCCACCATCCTCAGTGGTAATTTTAGTAGGGATTCTACCATTAAAATTTGGGTTTTGATACCCATGGTGAGAAGAGCACAGATACTCCTTTGTGTAGCTTTGTGCTTAACAGAAAAAAAAATAAAAATTATGTAATTTTACTACATTGTATAAATGAAATACAAAACAGATTAAGAGGATGTTAATGCTTGGTTTCTCAAATTTGGAAGAAATTTTATGCTTAGCTAACATAAATTCAGAATCACTCTAAAATTTAAACATTGTTGCTACTTAATACTGCCTTGAGGTGGCAGTTTTTTCAATTATTATTGCAGATCATAGAGATAATTGTATAGCAATTGCTGCAGCTATAGGGAGACTTGTATTTTATTGTTGTAGATACACATTTTAAATGGTTTCCTGTTTACCATTTAGTCCGATTTAATTAAAACAGATCTTTGTATTAGGTAACAATGGAATAGAAATGGAAATCTGCCTATTATTTGATTTTTACTGTTGTACGAATAATGTTTAATTGTCTACAGTCAATGGAACGATTGTTTCTCTCTACATCCTTTTGGTATGTGATATCAGATTTGCTTTATAGTTCACTGAAATATAAAAAAATAGTAATTTTTTCATTCCATGAATACATTATTCTTTTACATCTATTTAAAATTCTGTTTAGAACCAAGCTAGTTAATGAGTTAAAACTCTCCCAAGGATCAAAATAATGTTTACATACATCAAGAATACAACTAATTTAGTAATAAGACATGAAATGTAACACACTGTATTTAAAATACATAAAATGTCTAGTTTAATAATTGCCACTTGTAAAGATTTTTAAATTCAAAGAAAATTAGTTTTCAAGTAATCTAGGGAATTATAATACTGGATTTACTGAAATTGGAATATAATATTTATATATTAAGCAAAGTGCTTAAACTTAAAATTATTCTTTTTAAACATAAAATTATATCTTTTTTTCTTGTTAATATCAATAACTTGAAAATAAGAAGTGAAATTTTTTACTTTTTTTCTGACTAAAAATTGTTTTAAAATAAAAGAACATTATAAAAATACTGGAAACAATATAATTGAAATTTGCTTACAATAGTTATGTATAATTGAGAACAGTATTTTACTGCAAATAAATTGGTTTTCATCTGAATAATATTTTTACTTCAAAATGGAATATCATAAAACTAGCTTTCAAGAATTAATCAGAACTTCTACTTTTGATCTTTATTTGGAGTAGCTTTGAATTTCTTCTATGTAAAACTTTTTATTTGTCAACCTTTTTCAAACTTAGACAGTAGCTTACAAAAAGTTTTATGGAAAATAAATAACATTTAAAACTAACTTTCCAGTTTTTATATGTCCTGGATACCATATTGTTTAGGCCCATCATGGCCATGTGGTTAGGGTGCTTGTCTCACAAGCTGAGGGTTACAGGTTTGAATACCCTTCTTACCAAACATGTCCGCCATGGGGGAATTATAATGTGATAGTCAATCTCACTACTTGTTGGTAAAAGAGTAGCCCAAGAGTTGGCAGTGGGTGGTGATGGCACAGTTAGACCTCATGTAGCTTTGTGCAAAATTCAAAATAAACCAAACCAGTATTATTCGTGCTTTAATGTTTCATCAAGAAGTACCTTTAGGCCTAATATTTGTGTTAAAAGTAATGGTACATTATAGATAGTTTATCATTATTGTGCAAGTATTTAGCACTTGACATTTTACCATGAAATGTACTTTCTTACAGCATAGTTAAGTTTCAGCTTACAAACTGTCAATCATTTCAAAAACCCCTGACAACATCAGACAGTAAAAATAGGATATTCATAATAACAAATGCAATAGCTAACGAAAGTTTTTACTGGACAAGGAAGTTATGTCTCCCCTATTAAAGTCAACAGTGCACTTTATGGCCCCCTTGTGTGAATGGCATCACACTACTATGTTTGGTTATGGTTAACGTTAGACGTTTTGTGCATCATTTTGAAAATTTGTATAAGACTGAAAGTGCACAGCTTATCTACACTTGGTAACAAACACTTATGAATTAATTTGATACATGTTTGTACTTTATCAGTGTCCTGTGGTTTATCTTTAGATAAACACAATTAAATAAACGCTTGTTTGATTTCTATAATTTTCATGTCTTGTACACTTGAAACCCTTGATTTGAAGTCTGGCCAAATTTACATGGAAATTTTGACTTAACTTCTTGAAACTTATTTTGTTTAAGTTATTTTCTGAAAAGGTAAATATTTCTTTAACTACTCTATAGCAGAAGGCCTGATAGTTAGGGCACTTGATTTGCAATGTGCAGAATTGAAACCTGACACCAAGCATACTTGCCCTTTCATATGTCACTAAAGACTTGGTGGTGAGTGGCATTGACTAGCTGCCTTAATTCTGGTTTTTCACTTCACAATAAGAAATGGTAGCTCATGTAGTTTTGTGCAAAATTCAATAAACAAACAAACCATACTGGAATGTTGCAATGATAATTTCAAATTTAGATAAAAAATATTTTTTCATACCTTCTCAAAAATGCATATTTCTCATGTAAAAAAGTTACCATTATGAATCACAATTGATGAAATATATGACTGGTGTGTGTATGTGTGTATAGACACACAGAAAAAATCTCATACTTTATTACACTTGGTAATAGTTGTTGTTTGTCTATAAAATAACCTTTTTTATGAAAAACTGGAACAGTAAGTTAAAGTACTGAAAGAAAAGGGTAAAATTCCCTCACTTGTAAATATCTAGATTGTTTCAATACTTTTTCAGGAGTAAAAATTTCAATTATAAGTAACTTCAGTGTTTTTCAAAAACAAAACTGTATACCAATCCTTAAACTATACATTTTTTACTTTGTAAGAAAGAAATGAAGCATTTTCAGTTGAAGAAATGTTTACATTTAATATTATGATTATGCCATAATACAATTGTAGCATTTAATGTAATTAAGGACTGGTGGTTAATGTGCTGAACTGTGGAATTGAGATTTCATGGTTCACACCCGTTACTGCACTTTGGGGCCGTGAGTGTATTTTAACAGTGATGATTAAATCCCACTCTATGGTGTGAGTACAGTAGCCCAAGTATTGGGTGTTCTTGACTAGCTGCTTTCCCTCTAGTATATCACTTCAAATATTAGGGATAACTAGCTCAGGTAACCTGTGGCTTTGTACAAAGTTCAACAAACAAATCATATAATAATTACTGGTGAAATTGCTGTATTTATGAATTTAAAGGATTGTCTGTTGTTAGTGTCAGACTGCAGATCAAAGAAAGATATATATTCCTTGCTAATGTTAAGACTTTGAAAAATTTGTATAGAAGCAAATACTGAAATACTTCATATGATTCTTTACTTTTATAGAGGAGTAAGTGCAAAGGGCAATAGCAACTTTACAGTTGTAATTTCTGTAGTTTTTCCTTGCTTGAGCCACAGGTGATGAATCCATAGTTTTGTGAGAATATTTTTCTGCTTAAATTTTTTTAAACACCCCCAGTTTCATCATTAGTAGAAGACTGTTGTAAGGGACTGTCTCTGCCTTTAAGCATGTACTTAATTTTGAAGATAAATATAAGTGATGGTACTTACAACAATATTTGTAACTTACTTCAGCCCAAATAAATATATAACAAAAACTGATTAATAACTTCATGCCCATTAAGTAATTGCAAATAAGATTACAGGCTCCACTTCCCTTAAAAAGCAAGGTGTATCTGTATCTAATCCTCTGATCTCCATAAAGATCACAAGCTAGTATCTATACAGAAGTTCAAAGTATTTAGTTTCAGATTTTGTGAGCGAAGGCAGGTGAGGTTTAATGGAACAAGAACACCAGTCTTTGTCTCCACATCTTGACCAGGAGATACGAAGTGTGAAAAATGTTACATGGATGTTCGGGGTCCAAATTAGTCATCACCTATAATAATAAGTTACGGATACCCTACAAATATCCTCACTGATCAAATTATGTTTGGTCTCTTATTTGTATATTTTTCAGGAACAACTACAATAACCAAAACAGTGTGTAATATATAATAAAGGTTATGCAATGTCAGCTAAATATCAGATGATGGAAATTGCAACTGAAAATAAAAATATGAAGAAGTGGATAATATCATAGCCCAAATACTTATTTCAGGCATACTTCAAGTGAAAAAAAAAGATTTATTTTTCTCCTTGTTTAATTATTTTATATTGCTGCCAACAGTTTTTCATATTTCTTTGTATAATATTCTGATTGACACTACATAAATAGAATTTGTTTATTTATTGTTAAGTGTGTAACTTCACTGTGACAATTGCAGACATTAAACAAGCTCACTACTGGACCATGGAGAAAACAATTTTTTTTATTTAACTTATTAATAAGTTATGTGTACTGCTTAAAATGTATGATGTATTTACTCCCAGACATACAAGTTTTTAGCTGCAGTGTAATTTCTTTATAAGTGTGTGTATTTACAGAAAGTAGCATGATTTAACATTGTAAAGATCTGCTATTACAGCTGAGTTTATAAAAATTAGTTCGTTTACAATCAAACAAAAAATACTTAATCTTGAGAGGTAAAGTTAAGATCTCTTTCTCTTAAAAAAAAAACAACACAGATACTTACAGTTGTTAAAACAACTTCTTTAACTCTGTCATGATTACTTGAATACAGCTTTTTAGTAAGAAATGTAGTATTTAACATCTGCCACATTTCAGACGTAGAACCATTTTTTTAATATAATGGTTAATTTTACGAATGCCTTGATTGCACTGGAAATTTAGTATTTTAGTGAAGTATTCAACAACATAACTCTTATCCAATCCCATATTATCTTCCAGAAAACTCCCACCACATCAACAGCAATCTCAATTTTTTTTCTTCTTCACTAGAAAACAAGCACTAATGAAATGTATAGTATCAACATGTATTTCATGTTTAGAAATAATTAACACTCATTCACACAATTAACAATGCACTTTCAAAATTTATTTACACTGTCTACAGAGAATTGATTTCCCATCATATAAGAAATTCTTAACAAATACTTACAAGAATCAGCAAGTTTTTTGGAAATGGTGAAACCATCATACCTTAAATTGCATCATAATTATTTTTGCACACATTTTATAAGTCCTGTCAACTGACACTTATTGCTCACTTAATTGCCTTTAAGGGTGTAAAAAGTATCACAATGTCATATTCTTTGTGATCTGGATAGATAGAACTTTTATTTCCCATATCAACCTGTTACTTTTTTTTTTATTAAGACTGTTGTGGTTACAGTTAGGGAGATGAATGGAAATAACTTAAATTAATTTATTTCTAATTTTTTTACTTTAACTGTATAACAATACATACTGACTTGAAAAATTAAGTACTTCTGTCAAAGCAATTAAAGAAAAAGTAAAAACAAAAGTACTTCCTTACTAGCTGCTGGTAAGGAAAAAAATACTTGAACAAACACTTCCAAATTGTGTAGTGGCTGCATTTGAAATTCATACACTAGAATGTTAAAAGAACTAGTATATTCTAAGGAATTAATTTATATATATAGAAAAAAATTTAATTGTTTTTTTATTTTCAACCAGACAATTTCTAAATGAACAATCAAGAGTTATTTTTTACAGTAAGTAGTAGTTGAAAATCAAGTCATTTTTTTTTAAAAGACCAAAACTTTTATTATTAACAGTCCTTCCTGCTGATGACCAAAGAAAGACTAGTAGTTCCAAATTACTTAAGAACCCAGAAACACATTCAATCCCTTGAAGGTGGATTCGGCTGATGGTATAACAATTATCTGTAGTGTCATCTTTTCAAATCAAAGGACAGGTGGCATGTCTATTTCACCAACATTGGTCCGTTTAGGATCTGCTTGGACAGTGAAACCAAGCAGTGAGTTGTCGAGCTTTTGCATCCTATTCTTTTTCTTCTTTTTTCCTTTCCCACCACCTGTGCCACCATCTAGTTCTTGTTGTTGTATAACAGATTTGTTGACAATAGGTGTTATTGCTGGAGCTGGACCCCACATGTTAGCCTAATGAATAACAAATGAAATGTTTAAAAAAAACCTGTATATGTGTAATTCAGTATACTGCAAAATAATACTAATTTGTTTTAAATGAAAAGGAAAATATCTGGTTAATATTTTGTTCAAAGAACTTAACAAGGAATGGTCAGTGAAAACAATGATTACATATTTCCTTTAAAGTGAATTTCTTGTGCAGTATCTGATTTGTTTGTTGTTTTACAAGTTTACAAACATACTAAATATTCTCTTGAAAAATAAAATATAGTATAATTTACATATATTATGTACAAATGCATAATTATATTGAAGAAAGAATAACAAACGAAAGCCAATTAATCAGAACACTTATCGTTTAACTGATTCAAACTTACTGTTTTGAAGACGTTTAAAATTTTCTCAATTGAAAAATTTTTGTTCTGGTATTTCAAAATGAAAAAAAATTTATATATCTACTAATTACAATACACTAATGGTGTATTTTTCCAGTGTTATTAATTACCTATCACATTTACTACTCACCATAATTATTCAACTGGAATGATACTAAAAATATATTTTTAATCAAAGAAAACAAATAAATACACTCAAATTTCTTATCTTTAAAGTATAATTTCTAGCCATTTTCAGCAACACAACTGAACTGAGCATTTTTCTTTATTTTCAGAAACTCATTGATGAAATTTCTAACTGTATACTTAGACAAACCTTTTTTTCATTTTCTTTATGTTTAATAAACAATAAAACAAGGCATGAGAAGTTTCAAAATTTTTCTCAGTTTTAAAGAACATGATTAAAATTGATAAATGTCCACTGACACTTAGGAAAGACTTTAAAACTTCTTACAAAGTTGGATGTTAATAATTAAAACTGTATATATATATATAAACTTGTGCATCCCATTTTAGCTAAATTCCTGGTTTAATGAGTTAGTTTCAGCTATGTAAATTTGAAATGGCAACACAGAGAAATAATCATATTAATTCCTACCTCAGCTGGAGCTTGCTTGGACTGATTACGATATTTACTTCGCCGCTCCAAAAACTCTTTGGCAAATTCAGTTGATTCTTTACTTTCTCCTAGATAGGATCTCACATAATCATGTATCTGAAAATATACAATACAGAAACTGTGAAAACAATTTTCTGTATTCATGGAATTTATATCTCATGTTATAAACCTAGTCTATTTTCTACTGTTGGTTTTATGAAGATATAGGAAAAGTACAAAAATGAAACAGTACAACAAAAGTTACAGTACAAATGTGATCTGGTCCACAGTTATTGTTATTATGATGTAACAATTTAAAAGACATTAATGGATATTACTTTCAGTAATTTTGACATATATATGGAACACCCAAAAATATATATAAAGTTCAAACTAGATACATCTACATATAGTTGCTTTTATTATAACCATTTCATAGAACACTCACTAATTTATGTGCAAATACTTCAGTATATTACATATTTCTAAAGTGATGAAGAATAATTTACAAAAACTTCTCAATTATTGTAGCTAACTGTTCCCTATATTAATATGATGTGGTATATTTGCATAAAAGACTGTTAATACATATATATTGTTTAAATAATTGTATACTATTAATTGTATCTGTATGTGAATTCTATGGGATTCTACAGTGCACTGAAAGCAGTTCTCTGGGAAGAACCGAGCAAAATATGAGAAAGCTTTGATGATAAAGCTGCTAATTAATTGATTACTAATGGTTTCCAGTTAACTATATAGTTATGAGCACCGTTCTAGAATATGGAAGATGGTTCAAACCCACTGGTGCCTAACAACAGAAAAACATTAAAATAAATAAATTATAATAGCTTACGTGTGAAAAAAATAAATAAAAAATCAACCACATCATACTTACTGTTAATGAGGCCTTTTGCCCCATACTAGAACTCACAGTCATTTCTTTCAACTGGTATTATCACTATGGTAAGGTAATTTCAGTCACTTCTCCATCAAAAATACCACTATTCTCATACAACACAGATAGTGTGAAAGTAGGCCATTCTATCAATTTAACTACAGTGTATGTTTAACACTGACTTGAGTACTTAAAGTAAGATAACTGGTTTATGTCTAGTAGTGCTTAAGTTGGAGTTTTGGTTTGTGTCCAGTAGAGCTTGAAATTGGAGTTTTGGTTTGTGCCTAGCAGTTCTTAAAGTTAGATAACTAGTTTATGTCTAGCAGTGTTTGAAGTTGGAGTTCTGGTTTTGTGTCTAACAGTGCTTGAAGTTGGAGTTCTAGTTAGTGTGTAGCAGTTCTTGAAGCTGAAGATTTGGATTACGTCTAGCAGTTCTTGAAGTTGGAGTTCTGGTTTTGTGTCTAGCAGTGGTTGAAGTTGGAGTTCTGGTTTT
>NW_013666093.1:443317-484268 GCF_000517525.1 Limulus polyphemus
CCAATATTTATGACTCTTAAGGTGAAAAGTAGTCTATTATAGCTATTATGTAAGATCACATTTAGGTGATTCTGACCCAATATTTATGACTCTTAAGGTGAAAAGTAGTCTATTATAGCTATTATGTCAGATCACACTTAGGTGATTGTGACCCAATATTTATGACTCTTAAGGTGAAAAGTAGTCTATTATAGCTATTATGTAAGATCACATTTAGGTGATTGTGACCCAGTATTTATGACTCTTGAGGTGAAAAGTAGTCTATTGTAGCTATTATGTCAGATTACACTATAGGTGATTATGTTCCAAAATGCGTGACTCTTCGGATGAAAACTAGATTATTATAGCTATTATGTCAGATTACATTTTAGGTGATTATGATCCAATATAAATGATTTTTCGGATGGAAACTAGTTTATTATGGTATTATGTCAGATTACACTATATATGATTATGATCCGAAATACGTGACTGACGTTTTTTACAAGAGTTTAGAAAATACTCTACATATATCATTTGAAGTTAGAGTATATAATTATTATTAATACTCAAAAAATGTAAGCTACCATCTGAGGCTTTTTATAAAATAATGTACATTAGAACATTTAGTCAAGTATAGGGATCATGTTTACGTAGTACCACACAAATGTCTAATTCTGTCAAATACAATGCTTAAAACTTGTTATAAGAATACGTTCATTTGAAAATTTTGAAAACATATAATGTTTAATTATGTATTTTAATTACGAACTAGTATGATTTCTATGTTATTCGAGAGAAATAATACAATACGTTTAAAGAAAGTTCGCGTTGAGGTCGTGCTACTTACATATGTATTATTTTTTTTAAGAATATGAATGGATAAATAGATCATTTTGAAATTATACCATTAAACTTTATATATATATAGTAAATGCTTAATAAAACTAATTCAAGGAACTTTAACACTAAGTTTACCCCTTCACACTGAATGCGCTCATTGTCGCATTTTAGTTATATTTTTCATTGCGTTAAATTTTCACCTTATTTGTACATTCATAGTGAAATCTCATATTATTAATGGTTTCTCCCATAATATATTATTTAGATATGTAGTTTAGTATAAAACCAGGGTATAACATTTTTATTTGTAGCCACTAGATGGCGCAATAATATGGTTCAAAATAGATTCCTACATTGTATTCGATTCATATTTATGAAACTAGAATGTCTACCTTCACTGTGCGTGACAATAATGACCAAAGCGTTGCGTCAGAGAAAGTCATACGAGAAACATCTTATAAAGAAATATATTACTTGAACTACGCCTCAAATCTAGAAAGTTTCTTTGGAGCCCATTCTATTCCTTGTGTTTACGCGAAAGGGGTTTTATTTTGTATTATTTAATTTTTTATAGAATTATTTTTGTGTGACTGTTAGGCTTACGACTGTCTACCATTTCCCAAAATATTAAGTGTCATATATTAATTTTTTTTGCTGTTTATTAAAATGTATTAACTTTAGTATTTAATACCTAATATCATTCCATGAGCAACGTCAGAGACAAATATTTCAATATTGAGAAAAATAATCGTGAAACTCATTCTTGAATAACACAAGTGAGAAGGTCTGAGCGTGACCTAGTGTTTATCGTAATGGACTGGATTGCCGAGGATCTCGGGTTCGAAACGTGGTGCTACCAAACACGCATTAATAGTCAATCCCATTATTCCGTAAGTACACGCCGCTTCAGGTCACGAGTGCTGGTAATTTTAGGGACGGCTATCCTGAACCATACGGAGTCTTTTACTCCAGATCTGGCCGTTTATTATGTAAAAGTTAATGTTTATAAATATTATATGAATAACATAATATGAAATATCGTCAGTAAACGTAACAGAGCTCTTAATTAGAAATATCTTAATTTCAAGTTAAAGATGTGTATTTATAATGGTTAAAACACATTCAAACACTTTACTGTATACAAGACTGCACCAGTAAGCGAAAGTGAATAACGGTAAAAAATTAAAACATCATTCTTCACCTAATACAGAAAAAAATAATTTTTTATTAATGGCTTAAAATGTTTTAATACATATGTTTCTGTATTACCTGATGACGCTGTAGTAAACACGACGAAACGTTGCATACATTTTATGTTTAAAAAATTTATGTTTGTTATTGGATGTTTGATTGATAAGACTACAGTAAACTCAACGATATGTTACTTGTAGTGTAACAATGTGTTAGTTATTGGGTGTTGTCTGGTGATGCCGTATAAATAAAAAAATCGTGCTTGCATTTTATGTTAAGTTTTAAAAATGTGTGTTTATTATTTGATGTCAGATAATTCTACAGTAAACAAGACGAAACTTTGCATATAAAGTTTATCTTTTTGTGTTATTAATTTATCCATTCCGAATAAAATATTATTAACTGACAACATTACTAAAAACTAACACACTGCATTTTTAGTGTCTTCGATGGTATCAAAATATATGCACTGATTCATTAGCACATATTACAGTTTAAAACTCGTATCTTTGGAACACCACATTTACTTTCTAGTTATATTTAGGGGAGTTTATATTTGAAGAGCCAGCAAAATACTGATATAAAGCAGATATTAAATACAGCTTTTCTCAAGCGCAGAAACAATCTTTAACATCCAGAAGTACTAATCTCAGTAGATTCTAATTCAGGGTATCCCTGAGGGTTGTGATATATAGTTTCAGGAGACAACAACACATACAGAAATACTCCTTTCCAAATGATTGTGATATTTGAAAAGCGTCCTCGCTAACGGGATTTACATAACAACAGATGAAGGGGGTGATTGTAAAGAAAGCCTAATAGGTAACAATAACCTAATGTACTTTATATATGAAAGTCCAAAGGTAGAGGGAGTAGATGCCTATTGTAATAGGGACCTTGAATCAAGAAAATTTGGAACCCTCCTGTCCTAATCCACATAACCTTGATCAAGAATTACTAAAAGTTAAATATATACATAGATGCACAAACACACACACACATGTATATACACGCATAACTCCTACTAAATCTCATTTGCATCGATATAAGATTGGCTCATACATCCTGCCCTAATCTAGATAACCTTCATCAAAAACTCCTAAATGCTGAAATATATACACATTTGTATATCTAACAAAATATTTTTACATTCCTACCAAATTTTATAGAGATCCATATAGATTTGGGGCAAGCAGGAACACGCCTTAGCAAAGTAGCTAAGATATATGAAAACTTCTAAAATGTTCATTTATCACGCTGGTACACCTCGATTTTTTTAGTATTATTTGCTTAAACGTTTGTTTTTTTTGGAATCATGAAAGAAGCTTTCGTGTGTAAATCTGAGTAGAAAAACATTGTTTTATCAATCACTTCTGTAGTCGACTGATTAAGAAACTTTTCATTACGAAATATTCAATGTTATAAACCTTGTTATTATTTTAAATTATTGATCCCACAACGATACTGTTCTTAGAGTTGATGGTTTTTAGCAACGTTTTATCGCGAGATCTTCAAAGATTATATCAACTCTATGAAGCACGTTTGTATGCTTCAGAGCAAATCCACATTGGGCTACCGGCTGTGTCCACCACTGGGAATCGAACCCCTGGTTTTAGCATTGTAAGTCCGTAAACTTACCGTTGTTCCACCATAACCAACGTTTTTTCTAAGGGTGTTCAATTTATATTGAATATAAGATTCGTGTAGAGGTTTGATTACATAAAGTTTTGTCCTAGAGTGTTTCGGAACTGGTGTCCCAATTTCTGCGTTTGTGGAAGTTACCCTCCAAAATAAATTAATCCTGGTTTACCAAACTCACAGATTTGTTTGTGTGGATAAAATTTTAGCAAAACGTGTGAATAACTACTGTAATATAAACCATAAAACATATTAATATAAATTTCCAAAGCAAGCTACCTATTTAAAGCGAAATTAAAAATCAAACTGGTAATGAGTATAGCTAATTAAGTATACTTTTCTTACTTATAAAGATTATAATGCATGTTTCAACCATTAACAATATAATTAGCCGTAATCACAATATATGTTTGTTTCATGGTAAATATGTTGCACAACGAAATATCTCCGCTGTGCCTCTTGACGTTCAAGAGAAACAGAACTTATAGTAATTAGGTGAAACAGATCTGGTATTACGCACCTGAGATGTCCTCCAGCGTTTATGATTCCCGCGGAGTTAATATGCACTTGTTTGTTCAACAAAAATATTATTTTGCCAGTTACCTGTTGTTGTTTTTTCTTCCTTAATCTTTACTCATAACTTTTGCTGTAACATATTTTTAGTCTCTTCCCTGCAGACTTAGCTCAAGGTGGTAAAATATGTCAGTCTATTTTCTATTGTGAAATCTCTTGAGAGAGATATAGATTATTACTTTCTTGTTGTATCAACAACGTTATTTTAATTTCTCTCGTAAAAGTGTGCAATAGTAAGTTTAGAAATTTAAAAAGAAAAATTCGTATCATTATTTTGAAGAAACAATAATTTTATGCTTTCAATTATATTTCTGAGACTCCAGAGTATATATTTTATTCTAAGATATCCATAGTGAAAATAATAAAAATACAAACAGATTCCAAGATTAACCTTAACTTGTAAGAAGAATAAAAGTGATTAACAAATTACCTTATGCTGGTCACGTCTGCACTAAGCAAGTAAAATTCAGGTAATACAATATCAGCTGTTGCACTTCTACTTTGAGGCCCTTCAGTAATCACCTTAAACACACTTTCCTTGGGCCTTTGCTTTAAACTTGAATTCCTAGTTGAGGCCTTGCGAAATTAAGGGGCATTTCTGTAATGTATCCAATGGTGATTACTGAAAGGTTTTCTCCGAAGTTCCGCCTTCTATTGGCGACAATAAGAAGTTCTGTGTTGGGCAGGGCTTCTTAAGATCAATTTATAATGATCAAGGTCATACTCGGTAGAATATAATAGTCACGGAAGGCAATCTCTCAAAGTTCTCTTGAGTTTTTAAAACAACAAATTATGCCTTTGACATTTTAAAGCCCAATAGACTTCAACTGAATAAGTCCACCCATCTTTAATTTCATTTTATGCTTTCAAACCACTGAAGAATGTACCTAAATATCTAATTATCTCTGGAAAATTATAAAGATTTATATTTCTTTTTTTCCTAAGCTTGGCCTTATCTGGTCAACAATTTGCAGAAACTTCGGAAATTTTCTATCATTAAGTCAATGTTTTTTAAACAATTTTCTCGAAATTCCCATAATTTTCTTACTCTTAACTTTGGTACTTATAAGGAAAGCAAAGTCCCTAACGTAGCTCCGCTTGTTTCGTAACGTAAAAACCCTCGAAAAGCCAATTTTGTTTCTTACAATTAAATCTTTGGTATTCATAAAATTCGCTTTGCAACTGCCGAATTTTAATTCTTAACATATAAAGGCCTAATATTCAGTTTGATTGCTATCCTTAACGCATTTGTATCTTGTTCATAAACTTTTGTTAAAGTCTGAGTACAAATTTAATTTAGAATTGATAACAAATATATGTAGAAGGAAACTGTAAGTAGTGGTTGTTTGTCCATGTTAAGCATGTTAACCTCAATAAGACAAGCGTTTCCTGGCATTTTTTTTTCAAAGTTTCGTGAACTAGAATTCACAACCAATCTGTTCTGATACTATATAGATTGTTCCTTTAAAACAGCTATTCAATGCAGTCGCGAACAGGTTGTGCTTATAGTTGACTAGTTAAAAAACAAATTTGCCCCGCATTTTGGAGCTGTAGGTGCGTTATAAGAGTGAGGATCAAATCCCATTATTCGGTTATACAAGAGTAGATCGAAGAGCTGATAGTGGCTCCTGTTGACTAATTATGGAATGCTAAGCACAATAGCCTTTCTGTAGTTCTGCTGGAATAAAATAAAAGTAATGTCGTCATGTGTATAGATGAAGTAAACTGACAAGTTACGCACTCGCAGCAATTATCAAACGTTAGAAATTGTTAATAATGGTGTTTATTACTACAGCTCCCTTTTTCTATAAAAATAATATTTATTCGTATAAAATTATATCAAACTTGATTCGTATTAACACGAAATTATTTCAAAATACTACACATTTTGTAGAAATCGAAGGAACAACAACCTTATATCACGCCATAAGTAATCTCCTGAAGACTACATTAATTGTTAAAATCATTTGTTATTAGTCCGAGTGTATCAATTGCAGAAGAAAAATCATATATGTAAGGAATCCATTTGTCTGTATAAAGGTGTCTCGACGCTATTCAAGCTCCTGCTGACATGATGAATTGTAGTAACTTTCATAGGCTAAACTTTATTGAAAAATAACAGATTTTTAAAGTACTTTTTAATTTAATATCTAGTGTTTCCTGAATAGACTAAACCCCCGTATGAAATAACACAAATGTTGCTTTAACTAAATGCTTTGTTAAAACTCGTTACATCATCCTCATACAAAAGTTGATTCTTTAAATGGACTTCACTACGTCATCATTTAATTCTTAAATTGGTTTCATTACGTCATCATTGAATTTTTAAATTGATTTCATTACATCATCGTTGAATCCTTAAATTGGTCTCATTACGTTATCTTTGAATTGTTGAATTTACCTCACTACTCTATTATTGAATTCTTGAATTGTCCTCAATATTCTATTGTTGAATTATTGAATTGACCTCAATACTCTGTTGTTGAATCCATGATTTGACCTTACTACTTTATTATTGAATTCTTGAATTGTCCTCAATACCCTATTGTTTAATAGATGAGTTGATCTCACTACTCTATTGTTGAATTATTGAATTGACCTCAATACTTTATTATTGAATTCTTGAATTGTCCTCAATACTCTATTGTTTAATAGATGAGTTGATCTCACTACTCTACGGTTGAATTATTGAATTGACCTCACTACTCTATTGGTGAATCCATGTAAAAGGTTAACAAGGTAGAATCATATATCCGACTCTATCTAAGAATATAAATATAAATCATTGTAAAAGTTTTTTTACTCGAAGTTATTTCAATTAAAAAATAAAATTTTATTATTGTTTATACAGAAAAAACATCATTAAAAGCCTCATCTCACACGTTTATGGATAAAACTTTCTCGTAGAAACGTATTGAAACTTTTTATTTTTAAGATTGGGTATGTAATCTTTTTTTTATAGTATAAAACTTGTCATAGTCAAACATTTGAAAGTATTTTTACAATCAAACAAAAGTTGTGAATTAGTATTTCTAATGCACTGGCTGTAACTATAAAAAGGTCTTAGGATATATTATTAGTATGGTGTTTTGGTAATAACAATAGATGAAAGTAAGTAACTAACACAGTATTTAGAAAGAAAAGTTATGGGGTGTTAAACAAGGGGCATAGATTTCTGTCAGAAAGAACGAGGGTAAGTTAACGCCATTAATATAATTTTAATTTTGAGACAAAGAGTTGTAAACTCAAAATTGTAATAGACTGTTTTGATAATAAAACTTTGGACGATCACTGTTAATACAATATCTTTATAACAAAAATTGTAAAATATGAGAGTTAACACAGTGTTGTGATAACAAAAAGTTGTAAGATCAAGTTGTACACAAAATTTTTGTTATATAACATAAAGTGTGTTGTAAAGCTTGGACATCTGGAACCTGTGAAGTTATCGTACTAACTCTGTGGTTTGAAAATGTAAAATTGTTCAATAAGACTGAACGGCTTTGTGATCTATAAGCTCAGATTGTTCGGGTATGAAAAAATGTGGCTACGGTAGTTGATTAAGCTCCTGAGATCTGTAAAAGCGATCTAAGATGTTATATGTCTGGTGTTTCGTTGTTTCGTTATTGTGACAAGAAACTACTATTCATACCGCAGTAATATTTTGTTACTTTAATTTGAAATATATTTTTTCTCAGAAGTCACTAAATTACTATGTTGAAACAAGAGGTTTCATATTAAAAGCAGGAGGAAATGCCAAAGATTACGTATCATGGGTTATTTTTGCTTTCATAGTAATTAATATTTCTCATTTAACACCCACCCTTCATTTAGAGTAAACATGGCTCCATAGGTCTCGATACTATTTTTATTTGATGGGATAAGACCATGTACAAAGCATTGTTCTATCTTCATGTTTTGTTTGGATGACAGTTTTCGGGCTACATCTGTGACGGGCTACATCTGTGATGGGCTACATCTGTGACGGGCTACATCTGTGACGGGCTACATCTGTGACGGCTACGGTACACGCATATCCAACAACCATCGCTCATACCACAAGGAATTGCAATCAAATATTAGTACAAAATATTCTTTGTTTGCTTAAGTTTTGTTCCTACGTATCTATATTGTAAAACTTACATTCTCTTCGTTATGATAATACATAGTTATTGTTTTAAACAACAACAATTAATTTTCTTAATCATAGTTAATAAATGTTTATCTGTTAATAAACTACCATTGCAAATGCGTGTTTTCCTCGTGGGTATGAGAAGAAACAAGATGCTTAAATATGAAAAAATGTGTTCGGAAGGATCAAACCCAAAATGTAATTTTGTTCTGTTGTTTTATTTGAATTATTCAAGACTGTGTTAAACTGTTCTTTTCTGCACGTGGAAAGATTACAAATGAGCCACGGGGTACTGAGGATAGCAAGCAAATAAAAAGTCTACTGACATAATGAATCTTATATTTCTAAACCACAATACACTCTCTCTTTGATCTTCCATCTGCAAAGTAACGTGATAGTTACCACCACTCACTCGTTTTGTGTTCTAAACTTCTCCACTTTAAAAATACTTTTTAATGCTTCACACTAAGAACTTCTATAGATGATTCCTGTCAGTATACCCAGTCGGCTCAAATTCGTAAAATTCAAAATTTTAAACAAGACATCTTTGTTATTTGTTTTCTTTAAAATAAATAACAAAGATGTCTTGTTTAAAATTTTGTTAAGGAACTAGATTTGACAAAGAATACATTCTGGTTTAGTGTAGAGTGACTAAGTATGTGTGCGTGAGGGAACATTTACTAAAATCAAATTTTCACTTTGTGATTTACGTTGTGTTAGTTTATTCACTGATAAATGGTAAGTAATAACCCTGAATATTACGGCTGAAAATGTTAACAGTAAGGGTGCCGAATTGAATATTGTTAACAGCTAGGGTACCAAATTAATGAAACAAAGCATTCTAATCTTTATAAGTAAGAACAGTATATTTAATCAGCTATACTCATTACCAGTTGTTGTTGTTTTTTAGCTGTGTTCTAAGTAGGTAGTTTGTTCTGATCGGAAGTTAATATAATAAACACAATTTTGAATTACAGACGTAATATTGTTTCTTTTTTCTTCCACCTACAATCTTTTCTGACAGAGGCGATCAGTTGATCAAACCCTTTTCTAGTTTCATTATTGCAATGAACATGAACATAATTAGGATCCCAAAATAACCATTAAATAGGAATTTAACGAGTCAAGCTGAACAAAAATATTTTCGACTTTTCGGTTTTTAGAAATATAACTAAAATGTGTTTAATTCTACGTTTTGCTGGAAAACTGGAGAATGAACTTAGCACCAAATAATTTTATTAAATTTACTGTAAACTGAAAATCTTATCATTAGATGGCCCTAATGATATTATATAACGATACTATATAATGATATTCTGAGGTTAAACGTGATATATAACATACACCTAACATTACCAAATTTTCAGTAAGCATGTGCATTCTTGAAGCATATGATTTGAAAGTCAAACAGTAGTGATCATGGTCCAAGTATTGAAGAAAAAAACATGCAAAGAAAATTCCATGAGTATTTAAAACTTTCCAACTTAAATGATACTAATTTTGTTTTAGGATTAAATTTTACGGAAAACATTTTTAAGTTTAGAGCCAAGAGAATAAAATATAACGCTCATAAACCTATTCTTTCCACTAATTTGTGTCTTGCCTGGCGTAAAATGTGCTTTCTAAGATAGAAGAAAACTTCCATAAACGAAATGATTTAGAAAATAACTAGAACAAGCAGGTTTTCTGACAATCAGAGTACATCAGAATAAAATTACCTGAACGATGATAATATATATAGGTATGACGAAGCCCTTAAAATACTGGTTTTATTAATGAACTTCAAATTTCCTTTTAATTTCCTTTATTCGAATGCTTAATGAGTTTTTAAACCATTTATCTTCGTTTTGTGATCAAGTTAAACTTAGTTTCAGTATTTATTAATCACCGAATGCCTGTTAATTTCAACTCATCAGTTTTCCAGATCACTTCTATTCAAAAAGTAAATGTATTCTCATGAACTTAAAGAACTAAATGCATTATCCAGGATTCCTGTCGTGTCAAAACAGAAAAACATCCTACAAGATGACTCCAGTTATATTAACTTCAACAGTGAGATTAAAATAAAAGCTCTTTGACAATTTTAAAACACTGTAATCGAGCACTTCAAAGCAATGCAGACTTCGGAAATACTATAAACCCAGTCCAGTGACTGAATGTAATTTCAGAAAGAAACCGTGGGCTATCTTCTCCAGTATATTGCAAAATTATCTTTAATTTAACATTGCATCATTAATACCCATAATTTCTTGAATAAATCGTAAAATGCTTAACATAATTTATAGTACAGTAATACGCTGCTCCTATCTATGACGTCGTTACATTCTTTAATCCCTGTTGATAAAGGCAGTGGTAGACCTAAATTAAAATAATCACGTGAGACACCTTTTGCTGGCTTTTCTACTGATCTATCACAAACTGCCCTAGCGTACATATTGAGAAATTCTTGTCTTATACAAGGGTGTCCCAAAAAATGTATACACATTTTGAATGATTATAAATACAATGTTTATTAAGATATATCTGAGTTCTATAACCCAAGTTAAAGAAGACAAGTGTAGAATATTTTGAGTTATCGCAGGTGTTCGAACTGATGACCGTTCTGGTCCAGGCACTGCTAATAACGATGACAGATGGAATTGCAAACATCACGAATCATTTCATTTGGTATTTTGACACATTCTCTTTCAATTGCTGCTTTCAACTCATTGATTGTTGCAGGTTTTGTGCTATAAAACCTTATCTTTGAGGTATCCTCATAAAAAAAAGTCTAGTGGTGTGAGGTCTGGTGAATGTGGGGGAAATTCAATGCTACCCCTTCACCCAATCCATCTGTTCGGCAGATTTTCGTCAAGATAGGCCCTCACATCACAATGGTAGTGGGGAGGTGCTCCATCTTGCTGGAAATAAAACTCATCTCCAAATTGCTCTCGAATGCATGGCATGACGGATTCCTGCAGCAAGTTCAGATAAACAGCACCAGTGACTGTGTTTTTCAAAAAAAAATGGTCCAACTACCCCCAACGCTGATAATCCACACCACACCGTAACCCCTGATAAGTTTACATGGTGATCAATCGTAACATGCGGGTTCAGAGGTGCCCAGTAGGTGTAATTGTGCCGATTAATTGAGCCATTTAACTTAAATGTAGCCTCATCGCTCCAGACAATCTTGTTTGGAACCTGTGCATCCTCCGCACATTTTGCCGAATTTTTTATACAGATATTTTATTCTTCAGGTGATTGAACTTTATAAATGGATAATTAATTCTGTACAAAGGTATATGAGAACAATAAAACAAGGCTTGGAAAACTAAAAATTATTAATTAAAAATCTTTTAAACACAAACCTTTCTTTCTTTTTCCAACCTCTGTAAGTCTTCTAAAGATAATTGTTTTGGAGTATCTACATCCCATATACTGCTGCCTGTTTGTAATGGTGGAACTCCTAATGGCCACGTTCCTGGTAGTGATGCTATTAATGAAAATCAAAAACATTTTCTTTTAAGCCTTAAGAAAAATAAAAAAAGCTGACTAATACACATACCATACACATTCTTATTTCTGTTCAGTAGCAGTAAATATAAAATAAAAGTACACTATTAGAACAACCTATAAAACAAGAAATGTAGAAATACTTACTTATACACAATAAATACTTGTTCTGACAGCACTCCCAATATTCATTATAGTAATTCCTTTATTAAAAACAATTATTCACAAACTGATTGCAATATTTATTCTTTTACTATATATATTAGCAAAATGTAAATGTACCTATTATAACAGAAGCAATGTAAAATTGAATATTACAAAACTGCAATTTTAACCTTGAGAATCCTGTAGAAAAAATAAAAATGACAGTTGAACTCTTACAGTTTGGTGTGGTAGCAAGACCCCAAAATGGTGATCCATCAGGCTTTATCACCGGGTGAATTCCCAACCCTAGAAGTGGCAGCTGAAGAGATGACAGTGGATCCAAAATATGGGGAGCATCAACAATCCCTCCTGTAGGAGTTGGCCTGAGGGAAGTTTAGAAGAATGAAAAATGGTGACTGAAAATTTAAATCAGAGTACAAGAGGCAGTACTATCAGGGAAGTGGGCAGCAGGAGATTCTACCCCTCCCCAGAGTCATTGAGGGCATAATATGTAAACATTACACAAATCATTCAGGTTTTAGGGCAGTCAGCACCCAACTTCAACTCTTATATTTTAGTTTTACTTAAACTAGTACATGACTATCATCCATGATGACTAGATGAAGAAGTAACTCAAATCACAACAAATGGCTTATTGTTTCAGTACAAATATAAACCACAGCAGCTATTTAACTTTTATATTTAGAAATAAAAGTGACTATTATATACTCAATTTATTTTCAATAAAAGAAACAGAAATAAAACTAGCTCTGTCAGAACATATCCTCCAGGAAAAAGTCAGTGTCTCATAATTCCACCAAGTACAAAGACTAAATATGAAAAAAAAACAACAATCCACATGTTTTTAACATAAATATTTAATGTACTTATTGCACCTTTCAAGTTGAAGCTGGTTTTATCTAACATATACACATGTTTAATCCTTTCCTGATCACAAAAGTTTTTGGTTTCAGTTAGATTGGATTAAACAGCTTATTTTTTGTTTAAGATCATTTTTTTATTATTTTCTCCACATAAGCACTACAAGGACTCTTTAATTCCACATTAAACCTCAGTGTTGAAGACAGGTTTTAGCAAAGACAACTAAACTGGATAAGACTCATGAAAGCATACCAAACTAAAGCATCAACAAAAGTTAAATATATATAAACAGTATGACCAATGGTTCTATACTCTGAATATAAGAAAATACTTATGTAACTTTTAACAAAGCATTCACCACAAATGAATTATTATTCTTTAAGAGTTAACAAAACAAAAAAGAAAGTTGAAAGCATAGCACATTTTAAAAAATACTACACCAAACAGACCATAAGGTTTATGGTTTGAAACAAACCAAATTGATATTGTTTACCAACATAGTAATGATACAGACAAATACCAAATGTCAGGTATTACTGAAAAAAACTAACAGTTATTATTAAAGTATATCAGAAATAGTTAAATATAATGTTAACAAATAAACTATTACTATAACTTCTAAATTTTAATCTATCCTATAGAGCATTCTAACAAATAAAAGTTACACTTAAAATTTCACTTTTGAAAATAAAAAAAAGAGACGTCAACAAGCATACATTCTAAAATTTCAAATTCTGACTTTTTTTTCTCATACCTTGATAGCTGCTGAGCTAGAAGCTGTTGTATAAGTATCTGTTGTTGCTGAGGGTTAAGGTTGTTGAAGTCTTCACGCTGTTTTAACTGAGTGATTACGTGGCTACACAAGAATAATAAACAACAAAGTTATTCCTTTGAGTATACTTCAGAGAAAATGCTTTGTTTAGTAACTCTCTTAAAATTGTTCAATGAAATTGGAATGCACATTAAGGCAACATCTCGTAACATGCTTTCTGCTCATACTCATAATGAATGGCAGTAACTATCTTCCTTATATTATTCTAAATAGTTACAAAATTCTTTATTTTGCAGCAAGTAAATATATAACGTAATGAAAATTACTTAATGTGTTTAAAGAAAATGTTGTGTATTCTTCCTTATATTTTTGAAACTTGTAATTAATTAATAGTCATTTATCTGTTTTTAAAATTTGAAAAATTTCAATTATAAACACAATTTCTATTTTGCAAGCAGCAGAATTGGAAATGGTTAAGAAGAGTTCAACTTATACTAGTTAAATACTCAGATATTGAATTTCTACTATACTATTTTTGAATTTGGAAAAATCTTGAAAGAATTTGAATGTCAAATTTGCTATCAAGTTTAATGAGAAATAAAATATAAAAATAGCATTCTAAATGAAAAAATATATATGAAAATCCAACAAATGGCTCACTTTAACAATTTCATAATCTGTATTTACAATTTCTGATCAAGTACTTAAACAGAACAATGATTTTTACAAAAATATGCTACTTTTTATGTAATTAAATACATAATATATTTTAAAAAAATGCTTCCATAACATTTGCTATTCCAATACTGTTTAACAAAAAACAAACAGTATAAGATATGTTCTGCATCCAATATACTACTACAGGCATCCATTGATTTATGAAAGGGATACATTCTTGGAGAACGTAACATGTAACGAAAAAAAATAAATCCAAATCACTTCTCTCATTAAAGGTAAAAAAAATAGGGAATGCATTCATGACCCAAAATTTCACTACATTTTATTATATCCATTTTTGTATTCAGCATCGTTGCCTGGTGGGAACATTTCGCTGGGGCAGCAATTAAGCCTGAGGAGAGTCTCTTATAAGACATCTTGAGGGTTGAGGTAGATCACTTCACATTGTTAGACACAAAATGGGAACAACACCTGACTGACACTCAGATGCTGCACAAGATGCTTGTGTAGAGAGATCTTACAATGGAAGGTTCTATAATGTGGCCCAATGAAGGAGTGGCATGATGTTTGAAATTTCTTCCACAGTACTCTACTGAATTTGAATTACATAGTTGTGAAAAGCAGCTAAAGGTATTTCAATATAATAACAGAGAAAAATAGCATCTTAACTATTTGAATTTCTTAACTCTTTCGGCACGGGCTCGGTCCCAGCAACCGACCTCGTAAACATTTTGTGCTTGTTATAGTTTTCATGCTGTAACTTTTAAATTAGTAAGTGTCTCTTCACAAAATTTTGCAGATTATCAGTAAACATTACAAGGCTTTCATACGCAACTTATCAGATTTTTTAAATAATGTTTTTCTTATACCTTTTTTTTTGGAATGTTGACTATCCAACATGCAAAACAATTTTGATTTTAAAATTAAAAATACTTTTATACATCAGAAAATTTTCCAATTTCACATGAAAAATCTTTATAAACTCCAGATAATTATAAAAAAATTTTTTAGGGAAAAAACTATATTTTATCTGTTATTTTCATTATCGTATCTCTGTACGGGTTTTGTTGATTTGACTAACCTTGTAACCACCATAAAAAATTAGGATATGAATATAAATTATGTTTTTTTTGTTCTAGAATGACTACAAATTATAACAAGAAAACACACATGTTTAGTCTAAATAGCTTAAATCTCATAACATTATACATCTACAGGGTGTCCCAAAAAATGTATACACACTTTGAATGATTATGAATACAATGTTTATTAAGATATATCTAAGTTTTATAATTCAAATTAAAGAAGACAAGTGTAGAATCTTTTAGAGCCCACAACTCACTTAAACTCTCTTTCTTTACAGGTGCAACTGATCTGAAGTAATGGCAGAAGCAAGACTAAGCTTTGAGAAAAGGAAATTTATCCTAAAGTGCTACTGGAAGTGCGAGAAAGTAGCTAAAGTGCAAAGAAGGTAGTTAGAAGGTAGTTTTAAACAGATCCACCTACGCGACTCACCATTACTCACATCAGAGATAAGTTTGAAGCAGATGGAACTGTTCAAGATGTCCATACAGAGCATTCCGGAAGACTGCGGTCGTCCACCAGTCCTACAAAAGAAGCAGGGCTGCTGGAAAGTCTCCACCGATCTCCAAGAAAATCTGTAATTTTTTTAAAATTCTAAAATATGTAGAATGCCTGCCTTATTTCAGTCTTCGTTGATGCCATGTGGTTTGATACACTTCATCTTGTGGCACAGAATGGAATTGCAGTTACCAGTGGTTGAAGTTGGAGATTTGGTTTGTATTAGCAGTGCTTAAAGATGGAGATATAGTTTATGTCTAGCAGTGCTTGAAGTTTGAAATTTGGTTTACGTGTATTACTGGTCATCTGAGAATGCTTCTTCACTTTAAATAACAGTATTTATACCTAACTCTATATGGACTTGGTTGACTTAGTAATGACCATAAAAAATACCAAACAAGTCTTAAATTACCCTTTTCTTTCCTTCCAGAATGACTACAAATTGCAACAGAAAACAACAATTGTTTATTCTATATATATTAAGGCTCATAACAGGCTACATATGTTTATAGTTAATTTTATTATTTTAGGGCCCTTTGAACTGTATCTAACTAATAATCCTGCCATACAAGTTGAAAATCACTCAGCAAAGGTGTAACTCAGGTTACCATACTGAATGATGTAATGCAAAAACTTCTTGTGTGCATACCTTATGAATAATTTTTTTCCATTATCCTAACTAATCTAACCTAACAAGTTTATAATTTTTACGTTTTTGTTACTTTTGTAACAATAAATGGAATAAATATACATAAAAACAAGAAATATAGTACCTAAGTTTGAGCGCATATTTTGCTTTAGGTTGCCAATGAAATTTAAGCCTACTTTTTTTTTATAATAATAGTATTAATACACTAAATAACTTTTATTTACTTAAATAATGCACTTAGAAACATAGAATAATAACGTGTACAATGCAAATGTTCTATAATTATTATAATTTTACAGGCTTTCTAACTAAGACAAAGAAGGGCTTAAGTTGATTCCTTTAGCTGCTCAATCTAAACACCAAAAGATAAACTTTCAAACTGAAGATGAAATTAATGATACTCTCTGTACTTAAAACAATATAGAATTATGTGTCATTTGATAGATTAAAACTTGGCCACTTTATTGGTTATAAATAATAAACATCAGAGAGAATTATTGGGAATTTGTGAAAGAGAGGATTTGACAGGTGGTCATGGAAAGTGAGTCCGATTTTCTAGTTTATAACTCTGTAAATAAATAAGATTGAAGGGCATAAAATTAAACTTTGCCTTATCAATATCTATATTATAATGTGTAATTTACATTAAATTCTGTACCTCAGAAAGGGGGTGGTAAAAAAATTAGAGAAGGGGAAGAACTAGATAGAAAACAAATGTAACAATTCTCATACTAGGGGAGATTGAGGATTTTTAAAATATTTCCTCATAAAATTAAGAACTTAAAACTTGTATATTAAGATTTGATTTAATGAATACATTTTGATATGAAGTTTATTCTTATACATTGATAATAAGGTAGTGTAATTGCATTTTGAACGTAACTCTGTAAAAGGTCGTGATGTGCACTTTGACCTACCCTTTGCAAGAGTGTTAAATATAGCAATAGGGCAAAATGTCTCATCAATTTATATTATAATTAGATTCATTATTATTGATTTTCTAAGTGTCTAAAACCATAATACTATTTTTTTGTAATAAAGTTAAAAAAATTAATATATTTGAAATATGTATACACAAATTATTATACTTACTTCATAAGGAGATTCAACTTCTTTTAAAAATGCAATGAAAGTAGGAACTACAGACAGAAAAAACAAACAGTAATATTATCATTTTCATTCCAATAGAGAAATTTCTGGCATGTTAACTATGAATAAATCAATCTATAAGCCTATATTGCCAATATTGTATTAGATGGCTGCACAATATATTATTCATTTATCACTGATTTTTTCAGGTAATTTTTAACTTACATTTTGCCTTTTGAATGCAAATATTAGTTACGGTTTAGTCATATTTTCGATCAAAATCTCATTTTTCTCACAAACCATTTAATGTTTTTCAAACATATTTAGAAATTATAGTAGAAAATTTGACCAAAATTAGAAATTTTCACTACATTTTGGTACTTTTTGTATTAGGTTTATACACATGTTCATATTCAAATATGGCACTTCTAAAGAAAAAGTAAACACGGCAAACAGTGTACATGTTAATAATTCATCAGGCACTCTTCAAGAAAATGTAAACACAGCAAACAGTGTTCATGTTAATAATTCATCAGACACTTTCAAGTAAACAGCAAACAGTGTGCATGTTAATAATTCATCAGACACTACAGACCCTTTTCAAGAAAAAAGTATAGTTTGTTAAAAGAATGTTGGCAATAATGTACTTTAAGATATTATCAAAACTTCAATGATCCTAGTCATCAAGAAAAATCAAAAAGATTTCTCATAATTTATAACTACAATACATATTTAGTTATAATACTAGCCAAAGTGTCTTATTGGGTTTTTTAGTTGTGCATAATCCAATTTTCAACAATATTTTAATGTTTTACTTTGTAGCTTACTACATCCTTTGGTACTATTAATAGTTTTTAAAAATCTTGCTGCTAACCACCCAAGAGTCTTCCGACTGGGGAAAGTGTTAATACATAACATCTTTATATATATACTATTTTTATATATCAGGCAGGCGGTAGCACTGCCTATGCAGGGATGGCTCGGATTGTTCATCAAAATAATATTTTAAATATCTCCTCAACAGGTTATCAGAACTTTACAATACTGTACAGTGTTTCCTTTTATTACAATATCCTTGTAATGACCGAGTCACAAGTTCTGGGAATGTCCATAAATATCATAGCAAAAAGTTTGAATTTCTTGTTCTTTTTTTACTACATAACTCAAAAACCTAAATAATGGTGTCAACCAATTTCACTGAGGTGATAGTTTCAAATGGAATATCTGCTTTTATAAATATTATTAATAACTAGTAGTAATTAAAAATATCATAATTCTAATGTAAACGATGTTAACATTACTCCTTGAAGTTAGCTTTTCTACAGAAAGTTTGGTGTCCTTTAAAAAAACTTAAGTACAGAGTGAAACAGGAATTACCAGCCAATATTACATATAAACAATAAATATTACAGTTGGAACCTCATTGTATTTAGAAGGTTATAAATAGAACCTTCCTATGTCTTTTGAAACACTTTATTAAAAAAACAAGTAAAGATAAAAACTGTTCAAAAAAGGAAGTAAATGTAGGAATAGTTAATATCAATCCATCAAAAACAATGCAAACAGGATAGTAGGGATGGCATTTGCATCATTTCCACACTGTAAAACAGGCAAGAATTAACATATAGCAATATATATATATATATAACTATTCAATCACAATTGAGGTTAATTTATCCTATTTTTGTCTGTTAATATTCTCCTGCACTATGTGCCTCTACTATTATGTAGGGATGATGCAAATATCACCCCTAATATCTTGTTTGCATTATTTTTGAAGGATTGATATCAGCCATCCCCACATTTACTTCCTTTTTTAAAAGTTTTTTCTTTACTTGTATACTTTATAACTAATTATTGAAGAGTTATGTGTCAGAATTTCGTGCAAAAACTACACAAGGGCTATCTGTGCATAACCATCCTTAATTTTGAACTGACAGTTTAGACCACATTAGGTCCTTGAAAATCTGATATGTGGTCTACACTAATGATCAGATTGTGCAAAACTGTATTTCAGGAATGATATATTCCCCAAAAAGCTTAGGCCTGGCCTTTGGCTTTATGGTGCCCAATGTGGAAAATAATTGAGAAACATGTGACTATTCTACAGCACCTGCTGTCAATCACGTCTGATCAAATAGTGGGATTTAACCATTACTTTAATTGAATACCAACAGCCCCAAAGTACCAAACTTATTGATGAGTTAAAAAGTAAAATCCAACAAAACATGATAAAAAGCTTCAATTTATATTATTTATAAAATTCAATAAATATATTAGTGAACAACAAATTTCAGTAGGATTAGCTTCTGAAACTTAAGTATTGTTACTGTAGAACTATCACACAATATGTACCAATTCTTCATTATGTAGAGGAGCACAAAAAATTAAAAATAGAATTGTAAACATAATATTATATTTACAGTTGGTTTGTTTTTGAATTTCGTGCAAAGCCAGATAAGGGCTATCTGTGCTAACGGTCCCTAATTTAGCAATGAAAGACTAGAAGGAATGCGGCTAGTCATCACCACCCACTGTCAACTCTTAAGCTACTCTTTTACCAACGAATAGTGGGATTAATTGTCACATTATAATGCCCCCATGGCTGAAAGGGTGAGCATATTTGGTGAGACTGGGATTCGATCCTGGGACTGTCAGAATGCAAGTCAAGCGCCCTAAACACCTGGACATGCCGGGCCTTTACAGTTAGTATATAAAAACATAAATGAAGTTGTCATGTTACAATCATGTCTTAAAAAACTAAAAATATCTGAAATTCATCAGGAACAAAAGTAGCTAAAAAAAACCCAACAAATTCTTACTATCAACAGAGGAGGGAAGGCTGGTCAAGGCATCATTACACCATCTAGTAAATTCATCAGTCTGCTTTTTAGTGTGCGTTTCAAATAATTTCTTCAAGTTGTCCTATTAAATAATCAAATAATAAAAAATAAACAAGTGAAGGGTTAAAGAAATAACACAAGTTTTTTTTCCATTTTGGTTTACAATGTCAAGTAATTAATATGATCAAAATTGTAACAAATAGATATGAAAATACTGTGTTCTATACAAATCTTTAACAAAATTAAAATCCAACTTCCTTTTTTTTGCATAATAAAACATTAAAAATGAATTACCTAAGAAACATTATTCACTTAAAACTCATTATACCAGAAATACATTGTCACACATAAAAAATTAATTATTAATTAATTTTTAATGTACCACACATACTAAATTTTTCATACATTATTATATTGAAAATTCTCATTACGACTACTATAAAACACACTCGATAGAATGTATGACATAAAAGAATACAAGTGTGAAATAAAAACACGGTCTGGTATTAATATTTACTTAATCCTTTTCAGTACTGCATCTCATTTTTTATGAAGGCAAGTTACATTAGTAAAAAAATTATCTGATCTTTCCCTTTAAATAATCTACAAAATAAAACTACAAATGAAATGTTCAGATTTAACTCTTAAACCTGAGTTGACACTGCCAGCATTTGTCAGAAATCCCGAACTACCTATCAGATGGTGACAGTGTCCAATAACCTTTGTCTTTTTGGCTGAAAACCAATCTAAACAACGTTATTATCCACCTTTTATAAATACACCAGAAGTTCCATGAAGCATTGTCATTTGATTTGAAACAAATATCAGATCAACAAGTTGTGTTTGAGACCAATTTTTTCAGTGTTTTCTTGTGAAGTCTAACAATTTGTTTACATCAATTGTAAAACAAAGATGGCAAGTGGAAAGAAGCCACCAAAACGATTTACTGCTGAGCAAGCAATGAGTCTGTTCAATCGGTTAGATGAAGGAAGAAGTGATGACGATGGTGATTTTGATTTGAATTTGACTTTGTGGAAGAGAGACAAGTGATGAAAGTGATTCAGAACAGTCATCGAGACCCAGTTCCAGTGCTTCTTAATAAACTGATCAGAGGGGGGCATTACTACAATCAGGCCACAAAAGGGAGCCCCAGATAGACCTGATCCACCTCCTAGATCTACATCCACTACCAGAGTCAGCGGTAATGATTGGGCTGAGATAGATCTGCAAGATAGGTCAGCCACAAGTAATGACTTTGAGTTTTTCCAAAGAACAGGCATTATCCTGGTGTACACATTGACATCAATGATAACACACCTTGACTGTTTCAGAGCTCTGTTTAGAGAAGATTTAAGTAACGCTATCCTCGAGTACGCCAAAGCACAAGTTGCAAAAAAAATGTCTACTCAGAGACAGTTGAAGTATTTGAACTGGACTCCCTTTACTCACTCAGAGCTGCTGAAATTTCTTGCAAAGACAACATCAATGGACAGTGACAAACAACTTAGCATTCGAGACTACTTTGCCACCCACCAGTCTACTCAGAGACAGTTGAGGTATTTGAACTGGACTCCCTTTACTCACTCAGAGCTGCTGAAATTTCTTGCAAAGACAACATCAATGGACAGTGACAAACAACTTAGCATTCGAGACTACTTTGCCACCCACCAGTCTCTCTGCACACCCTTCTATCCCCAAATGTTCAACAGGGAGAGGTTTCAGGCTATTTACTCAACACAATGCTTCATATGGTTTCCCTGATGCTGTTGGAAAAAACAAAATTAAGAAAATTGAAATTTTATAAGGTGTGGTGATAATTATTAGGGAATCATGAAAATAATTCCGGCAGAATGTGCAAAAAATTATGGATTTAAAAGAGTTAAAGTTTGTTGTTGTATATTTTCTTAATATTTGTTTTTGATACATGAAAATCCAAACAACTAACCCTGATTTAGATTTCTTCTCACTCCCAATTGTAATTTATATTTGGGGAGTAGAAATGTTCCCCTGTGTAGATAAAACTTGTTAACAGTATGAAACAAAACTGCAAATCTGTGGTCCTTGTATATGCTTCTTATTTATTTGTACCACAGCTGGAATTATTTTCTTCCTTGCAATCTGTTTGCCATAGAGCTCCGTTTTGTTCTTATATGGATTGTATATTTCTAATCAAAGTATATTTCTTTGCCTGGTTATTACATCAGGCTTCAACTGATCATATGCCTACAAATAATCTTTAACATGGTTTTGTATTTTGTTTATGTTATGTGAAGGTGATAAATTAATTCTATTGGTTCCTTTTGAAATAATTGTACATAATTTTCAGAGGTTAAGAGAGATAACTTTTATAAGCAAGATTTAGTGAGTTAAATACTATTCACATTAATTTTAACAATACAACCCATTTTACTGCAAAATATTTTTTACTCAAGTGGGCTAGAACATCACACTATTAGGCTTACGACTGATTTTGTTGATAAGCATACACAAAGCCTGGCTTTCATGACAAGCTTATAAGCATGACATGTATCAGCACAGAATACAGTTATGTCATATCTTTATTTCTAATATAGTTTAAAATTCTCATTTATTGATTTTCATGATTCCAAATGCAGAAGTGGTTGAAATTATGTCACTGGACTGAAAAGGGTTAAATCTTCTTACACTAAGAATTATTCTATACAGTAGTTTACCTAATCTCTTACGTAAAAAAAAAGTGATCAAAGTACCTTGGTCAAAGAAAAAAGAATGAATGTTGTAAAATATATTTTGTAGAAGTGAAATTTAAACATTTAGCAAGTGCTGAAACTTCTTGTATTTAAAATCAAAATGGAAGTTTTAAGATTTCAATTTATACAGTATCCTAAGCCTCTGACATTTGTCACAATTTACCACAGGAAGCATATTTTTGGTTAACATATTTACAGAATTTGGGTCTTTTGTAAAGGGATTTGAATGCTAAAACAAAACTGATTTTAATCATTATTTATCTGTGCAAATACAGTAACGTAACAACTATAAAGGTTACATGTTACCTCTTCTTTCTTGGCACGCATGGCTTTCATCTTATTGGACATACTAGTAGCAGCTGGTGTAGAATTCTTATTTCCAAGGACTGGAAAGGCACTCTCACTGCAACAGAGGAAAAACGTGTGCAATACTTAAATTCTTCTCGATTATGCTACTTACTGTCTCACTCAGCAATATGAAAAATGAAAAAATAAGACATAATTGAATTAATATAACAGCTTTACAGAAATGTAATAAACAAGAACAAGCATATGGTGATTTTGATTTACATAGTAGAGAAAAATAACTAATAATTGTGAAACCCCCAAATCACTGTTAAAATATCAAATATGATTGTTTAAAAGTTTTTACAAATATGAAATCATGCTTAGACATAACAATTTACTAAAATGTTAACACTTTCAGGAATAAATGGAGCTATGATTAAAGCAAATAGTATAAAAATGGGAATTTCTTTGTCAACTATTATTAACATTAAGGAGAAAATGTTAAATAACCACTTAAGCCCAATGATTCCTTTTATTTTTTTATGAAAAACAATATCAATGTCATCATTATGAACATGCACAAAATATTAAATATTCTCTCCAATACAGTGTGATGCAAAATTGATAATTGTAAGTACTTGCCCTTATTATGATTTTTTTAAACTATTTCTGTATTTCACTAACTGTTTTTTTGTTGTTGTTTTTTTTGTTTACAGTCATTGGTTGGGAGAGTGCACAAAAATGATCCTATTGTGACTAATGAGAAAACTGTGCATTTCAAACAGCTGTAAAGGTACCACTTAGAAAACCACGTGTTGTGTGATTTTTATATTACTCCCTATGTGAATATTTAGCATCTTTATTACTTCAACTGGAAACTAAGTAGCTGTAAAAAAATGCAACTATGAATAAAAAAATATTTTTTTGTCTTTGGAACAGAGGGTTAATTTACTGCTATGACTCATTGGAATTAACCTAAAATTTGGTAAATATTGATATCATTTACCTGGATTTTGTAGACTTCTTGGAGTTACTGATACTGACTGCATCATCCCAGAAACCTCCCGTAGCACTAACAACTAAAGAGTTCTCCCTCCCACCCCAAGGATTACTGTTGGAAGGGGGTGAAATGGAACCCCAACTAAGACTTGTAGCAGCATTACTCCAAACCCCTGAGGTCAGATTCTGGACACTTGTTGGTTGGTGCTATAACAAAATAAGAAGGTATGCATTTTATTTTTCATTCTCTAGACAACAAGATAAAATCTGAGAAACACACTAAGTACGCAGTTTAACACTAGTTCAATTCTGTTTGAGATTCTAATCTCAAACAAAACTACTAAACAAAACAAAAGGTTCACATTTTTATGATTTCATATTTTGGAAAGCAATATCGAAAATTAATGTTACATAAGGAAAACATTTTTTTTCTGGTAACTTCAAAGCATTATATGATGGAATACGACATCCTCCTTCTATACTAACAGTTAATCTCCATATACAATGAAAGAAGTCTCTCTACATATGGAATTGTGACAGTTTCAAACAGACCTCTTATAACTGAATGGTTTCATCATTTTATTCAAGAAACCTTTTAATTATTTATCATGGACACTCATGTCATATGCAAAGGAGAAACAGAATCCAGTGAAAATGTATGCAGTATTTAGCTAGATATCAGATATTTTAACTATTGAAGTTGAAGATTTAAATTGCTTTAATGATAGTTGTACAGTCCACTTCCAGATAGCTGCTGCACCACATTTAAAGTTTATTTTAAACTAATTCCAATATAATCTGTACAAAAACATTTTCAGCTAATGAACATGCTAAAACAGATGCATTTTTGTGAATTTGTACTACCTTAATCAATGAAAAATATGTGATCTCTACATCGAAATATGTAACCATCTACTGAAATTAATTTTATACATTGCTCAAAACATGTAATAAATATTGGTAACACCAAAACTACTGGTACAGGAATATTAAAAAATCCATTAAAACTAATATTTCAATGACAAGCCTTATTTTAAATAATTTTTTGTTATACCTATAACTGTAGGCACTTTTTTGTCCACATTGCACACAAATATTAATGTATTCTAATGAAAATATTACAGAGGTTTCTATACCTTTTAGATTCTTATCATTTTATTGGTTTTACAATATTAATTAATATTACAAAACTTACATTCTGTTGTTTTTGTTCCTGCTTTCTGGCAAGCTCTGCTTCTTCTAGCTGAATTTCAGCAAGTGATTTTACCTTCCCTCCTGCACTGTTGGGCCTAAAACCAGAAATTCCTTTTTTTTTCTAATATACTGAGGAATCTCTTATTTGAATGCTTAAATATTTATTATTCAGATATGAATACTACTTTATCTAATACTTCAAAACAGCTTTCACAGTATTTACAGAGTTTTTAACACTTCAGTGCATTGATTAAATAAAAGGATCCATCGTTAATATGGTAAATTGGTGCTAAGCACAAGTGACATTTTACATGTTGGACCTTAAATTCTGTAATGATTTATTAGTTTATAAAATGTTATCTTTTGAGATAAACACAGGAGTTTGGTTTCAAAATCATAAAAGTTTAATCTCAAGGTTATTAAGTTTAATCAGTGATGTTGCAGTTTCTTACTAAATAACAGATCTTTTGTTATGATGAGCAACAAAAGTGGCACTTGTTAAAAAACAATGCTACTGAACAAATGGAACAATAATTCACAATACAGATTTTCAGATATTACCAAAAATTGTAAAAATCTAGGCAAAACTGGTGTTCTTCTTGTTATTTTGTATCATTATAAACTGTATAATGTGGTATTATCTTTAAATTTAACTATTATTTTCAGTTTTTTTTCTTTATTTGTTAAAGGATAATTTAGAAAGACTGTTCATATAGTTAAGATAAAATGAAACTGATATTATAACTGAAAAATTAATGTTTTACTCATTCTGTAAGAATAATTTGAGAGCAAATTGGTCTTGTTTCATTAATATAAACAGTCTAACTATCAATCACCATGTAATATAAACTTAAAAAAAAATTACCTTTGTGCCCATGTGAGGGAAGTCTTGTTTTGTTGCTGTACCTGTTGTAATGTTTGCAGCTGTTGTTGTAAAAGCTGCTGTTGACGCTGACGCTGATAATTAAAAATATAAATATTTGTCAAGCACAATACACTCAAACAAATCATAGGCTGGAAAAAGATTACACCACATATCAATAGTGAGAAAAATAATGCAAATGTGAAGATAGGAAATATATTCATAGGAAAAGGTTTACATAATACAAAGAAAAGAGTTTACCTCTTCTCTTTCCTCTTGTTCTTTCTCTTGTTGAAGTTTTTGGATTTCCACCAAAGAGAGATTTGAGTGAACAACTGGTTTTTGTCCACCCCATGCAGGTACCTAAGAAAAAATTTAGTTAATTTTACTAAATGTAAAAAAAAAAAAATGCTTTTATCAAAATATCCAATAAAGATAGCAGAAAAACAAAACTAAACTATCTGATTTGCAAACCTTGTTGGATACAGACAGAAATATTCAACTTCAAAATAAATAACATTCAGGATTGTTTGTTTATAATTAAGCACAAAGCTACACAATGGGCTATCTGTCCTTTGCCCACCACTGGTATCAAAACCCGGATTTTAGTGTTGTAAGTCCGCAGACATACCGCTGTGCCACTGGGGGGCAACATTCAGGATGTGTCAAATGATTCACATATGTGTTAATCCTCTAAAATCTAAGTAGTTTTTTTTTCCAGTAAATATAATACAAAGGGCTCTCATTCTCACACCTTTACAAATACACAGTCAAAGAAATAATGCTGTCAAATAAAACAAATATATTTTTTAATACACAATTGTCATTAAGTTTGTAATTCATGACAAAATCCATTATGAAACCAAACTATATATGTCAAAGTTATCTACTAATACACAATCAAATATCTCTAATCAAACTTGCAATACACAACCAAAGCTCTTATTAAATTCACTAATAAATGGCCAAAACTAAAATTAGGTCTTGTAATGCAAATTCAAATATTGCACGTTTCTTAATACACAACTCAAAAATGACAGTAAGTTTTGTAATAACCAATCAACATAAAATTAATTTTGTAATAGAGTTAAAGCTACCCAATAAAGCCTTGTAATAGACAGTCAAATCTAGGATTAAGTATCGTAAAAAAAAAAAGACTCAAGTCTTTGTAATACAAAGCAAAACTGGCATTAAATCTGCTAAAACACAGCCAGTGTCGCAGTCTTGTAATACACAGCAAAACTGGCATTAAATCTGCTAAAACACAGCCAGTGTCGCAGTCTTGTAATACACAGCAAAACTGGCATTAAATCTGCTAAAACACAGCCAATGTACGCAGTCTTGTAATACACAGCAAAACTGGCATTAAATCTGCTAAAACACAGCCAATGTCGCAGTCTTGTAATACACAGCAAAACTGGCATTAAATCTGCTAAAACACAGCCAGTGTCGCAGTCTTGTAATACACAGCAAATGGGTAATTTTTAATACAAAGCTAAACTAGAATTAGGTCTGCTAAAACATGGCCAAAGTGTCACAAAGTACTGAATACACATCCAAATAGCTGTATTGAATCTTATAACATAAAATTATACATGTTATTACTGCATAAATTTCAGAGTACTCAATTTTATATGTAAATACACATTTGAGTGTCTATCATTGTACAGTTCCTTTACTGTGAAAAAAAAAAGATATATGTGTTTATTACTTAAATCATTTGGAAGTTCTACAAATGTATCACCACCAACCTACTAGTACTTACGGTATAATCAATCATATAAAATTTATCAAATAATTTCACTCATACAACTTGTGAAACATTTATAATCTATAAATTGTTGAAACATTAAACCTTGTAACAATATCAAAATTTTCAATAATTACTAGTTTTTAATGATAGCATTAAAGCAGTTTATGTCTTTTCTTGTACATATTTTTAAAGAAATTTATTTGGTGGAACACAAGTTTAAGCTGGGCAGTGGAAATTTCTCAATGCACGATCTTCGAAATTCAGGTATTAGTTTTGTTTTACTCAAAAAGACTTTTTCTTAATTAATTTATTATATCCCAATGTTTTTACACATCAAAAGCCATAAATGACGTCTTTTTTGCTCAAAAACAATACATAACATAGATATATCTTTTAAAAGCCACTCATTCAGCAAGAAAAAAAAATTATTTGATCAGAATGTAAACAATTTAACAGAAAAATCATTTACAGTTTTTTTTATAAAATCTGCTACAAAATTAAATATTACATATTAATTGCATTTTAACAGTAAAATAAGTTTAGAGACAGCTTTTCTTAGTTATTAATGTACTTCAGCTACAGTCGTTTATGACATTAAGGAATACCCGTACTAAGTGAGCATATCAATGTGTTTAGGAATATTTCAGTAAACAAGTTATTCAATGTTTTATTTGATAAACAGACACACAGATTAATAATCAAGAATTTTTTTATCTCATTTTAAGTAGTACATGAGATTATTTAATCTTCAATTTTATATAAATTTGTAATTCTAACAAAAAATATTTTACTGGGCAGTAAATAAATGTCCCAGTAAGTTAAACAACTGATAAAAATGACCTCATGAAAGAATAAGCAAAGTTTCTGGTCTACAATAAAATATGTTCAATGTAGTTCTACCTATAATAATTGCTTTATGTAGTTTTTAATGCACAAGTATCTAAATTTATATACACTTAAAACTGAACACCTGGCATCTAGGCAATTTAAATAACTATAATGTAAGCATTTAGATATTTATTGACTGCACAAGAAACTTCATTAGCTTACTTGAGCTTTTGCTTTCTGCTGTTCTTGGAGTTTACGAAGAGCCTCTTGTTGTTGAAGCTGTCGCTGAAGTTCACGTTGCTTTTCTATCTCCCTCTGTTCAAGCTCCCTCTGCTCTTCCAATTGTCGCTGATGTTCTAATTCTCTCTGCCTCCTCTAGAAAATACATAATTATTAACACTTGTATTACTTCAAGTCATTCAGATACTGAAAACAAAAAATGTTAATTTTGATTGACCAACATACTATATGAACTGCTACAAAAATCTGGAGAAAACTATAATGTCATGCTTAATTTTACAAAGAAGGGATGTAAAAAGTTTTTATAAATTATATTAACAATGCAAGATATAAAGTCACAGAAAATCTGTTCTAGTGAAATCAAGTGTTTTCTATAGTACTTAGGTAAAAAATACAGGATAAGCAGTTTAGCTGAGGTTTTCAGACAAATTCTTTAAGTAGTACAAAACCCTATAAGAAAGCATTTTTTTGAGTAACCTGCACAGATATATAAATACAAAAAATTAGTTTTAACCAAATATCTGTTACCTCTTCTTCTTCTGCCCTCTTTTTACGTTCTTCCTCCTCTCTTTTTCGTCTCTCCTTTTCTTCTTGTTTTCTTCTTTCCTCCTCTCTTGCAAGCCGTTCTTCTTCTAGTCTCTTCTGTTCTTGCTGCCTTTGTAACTCCTCGAGCTGCCGTTGTTCTTCCTGCCTCCGTTGGAGTTCTTCTTGCATTCTCTGCTCCTCTAATCTCCGCTGGATCTCTTCTTGCCTTCTTTGTTCTTCCAACCTCCTCTGTTCCTCCAACCTTCTTTGCTCTTCTAGTCTTATTCTTTCTTCCTCTTCTTGTTTTCTTCTCAATTCTTCTTGTCTACGCAATTCCTCTTGGCGCCTTTCTTCTTCAGCCTTAAAACACATCACACACAAATTAAACTTTAAATTTTTGCCACTAACATCCACAATGATTTTATCAGTTATTACTATAAGCATATTTGTATTCCAGTTTAGTAATAAAAAAAATATTTATTACTGTTTTTCATAAACACAAAACTACGATGTCTTTTCAATCTTCAAAATACTCATTTAAGAGTGGACTTTATACTTCAATAACAGGAAATTAGATAGTAGGTATGAAGTCTTGAGCTTAATTTGCCATACAGCAAGGAAGGCATGTAATTTTAATTACTTAAAAAAGAAGATAAATATCAAAAGAAGAAACCTTACATTTAATATAAAGATAAATAAATAGGATAACTGTAGATAAATTAAAATGGTTAGAAATCGCAAGCACTTCTATCCCTTATGTACAGGCAACATTATTAAACCTGTCAGATGTCAAGTCATACTGTTAAAACATCCTTAATGTAGTTTTACCAATAATGATTGCTACATGTATATGTAGCCTGTACTATACAAGTATTTAAATTTATATATATATATATATATATATATTTACAGTATTGTCTGAGTAACTCTTTCATTTTATGAATCAGCTTTAAAAGTTTTCTCATTAGACAGGATGTTATGAACACATAAAGAGTAAAAGAAGAAGAAAATGTTGAGCAAATGTACAATCTAAGCAGATTTTTCATTTAGGTAAGCAAGAAACTACTCTTAGAATCACTTGCTAGTGTATCAATACATTTTTCAAACCCATGACAGAAGCACTGTCCATCTATCCTTAACTTTCAAGGCAGTTTTCAAAACCACATGTTTATAAACAGAAGTAAGAGATTTTGTATTATATTTGAAGTTTGCATGCTGGAAGCATATGTTAATGGTGAGGAAGTGATTGATCATAGGAGTAACAGAATTTTTTTACCATATTTATAACTGTTAGGAAGTCAGTTAAGATTAGGATACGAGGCAGTTAATTAATGATTAAGATCACCAGATGAGGCTATTGCATCAATACGACTTTATTTTATAGCTTTCGGTGAAAAAATTTGATTACTTCTATTGACTGTTAGGCAACAAAAATGGGCAAGGCTTAGTGGACAAAGATGAAGACGTCCAATTAAGATGTTACTCAGATAATGAAGATATTTGTTCTCTGCCTATTAAAGAATGTATATTCAACTTAATAGCTATGCCTACAACCAAGGAGAGACAATGACACTAATGCTTCTTCAAAAGAGTGGTCAATATTATCCAATGAATAATTTATTAGCAGCTTCATTACTATTGATTTAGTTATAGTAGTCTTATAATTATCTGCTAATAATATCTCTTACAACAAAATGTCAATAATGGCAGAATGGTTTGTATCGCTTGTTAAATATTGAACATTTTGGAACCATTCTTTGCTTCAATAATTTTCAAGAAGTGACTCATAAATTCATTTCTGTGTACTTAGAAAGCAAACTATTTTAGTTGCACAAGTAGATGTGATGTAAATACATGTATTTCCCAATTTCTTTTCACAAAAACACAGCAGTTAGCAAATTAATGCAGACTGGTTCATATTTATTACATGTTCAAATAACAAAAAATGATAAGTAAATTGTATAGTCACCAGATATTAAATGATATTTTTCACTCTAATATCTACCCTTATTGCTTATCTCGTGAACATAGTTTTAGTTTGTTGAATATGCCTATCTCAAACAATATATCTTAGATAAAATTTTCTTTTAATTTTTATAAAGCATATTCAGATTGAAGAGTTTGTAAATATTGACAATAAATAATTATTAGTTTCAACCTTCCATAAGTGGTAGAATAAATATCTGATATTTTAAAGTTGTTTTGCATAAATTCACAGATAGCCTCCCGTGGTTGTTTATGCTAGTGATCACTTGCAGTTGTCTGGTGATGGAATGGAAGTTACAGGTATTGATCTAACTATAGATGTGACATGTGTGACCCAAAGCTAAGGTAATTCACTGTATGGTGATACCATGTTAGACTTTGATCATCCCCGAGTTTTGATGAAATGTATAGTGTAAGTTTCTGAGTTAATCTGTTGGATTATCACAAAGATAACTAACATTACAAGTGAAAACCTGTAAATAATATATATAATAAAATACCACTGGATAGTATAAATGATAATGTGGAATTGCTCTCATATAACTTTAGCCCTCCTACTGCCCCTGTATTTTTAATAATTAGGGTACATAGTAGCACTTTATGGGAAACACAAACCTCATTATTCACTAACATACAAAGAAAGCCATAGTTACATCAGGTTGCACAGAACCCTTCTTATTCCAGATTTGAGAGAGTGGAGCTCTCAAATCAAATTCAAAATAAGACCAGTATAAATGTTGATTTGTAATGATCCATGTTTAATAATGTATGTGTTTACATAGTTGTGCTTCATTTTAAATGTTCCTATATTATGATAATAAAATAGACTAATTTTGCCAAAGCATTCTTTATTTGCATTTAGTGTGATTCCCATTTTACCAAGCATACACAATAAACTGACACCCAAATATCGCTTAACTTTGTGGAAACTGTCACAAAACCTGCACTGGTGACACATCACACAAAATTCAGGATGTGGAGTCATCATTGGTCAATGTACTGGAAATATTTTATACCTGGGTATTTGCAACAAGTTTTGCAGTATGTGTTTGGTCTATCCACAGTGAAATTCTAAAATGACATGTATGTTGGAAAAACTGGAACCATCCACTGGAATGGAGTTGGATAGAATCATTGAGAGCTTTTGATGTAGTGAACTCATACATAGACTGAGATACTGAAAGGTAACAGTAAACAGACTCAATTGTCTATAATTACATCCTAGAAAAGTGTCCTTATGGAAGAGCAGTTGAAAAATGGAATGTGCAAACCATGATGTCAAATGCTATACAAAGCAGTTATTTGACATGTCAATGGAAACCACTGGAAACTCTCATTATCTTAGAAAAAAAACAGAATCCTGAAAATGAAAAAATGAATTAGAGCAGCAATCACACAGAATAAAACTGGGGATTCAGCAAAAGAACTGAGAGAGAACAACTACTATATGGCCCACTGAATGTTTTTGGTGAAATGTAGTATAGCACATTATAAACAATTTAATGAAGAAAACATAGCTGTAAAACTATCAAACCCATCATGGATGCTATTAACTATTTGGTTAATAAAAAAACTGATAGATTTCTAACTGATGCAACAACAAACAGGGCAGACATATATGTGTCTTTTTTGTAAATTTACTGGATGGAAGAACTTCAACAGATCTCAAGGTGGGCTGTATAATCGACGCTGCCATGGTCCAGGTCTATCTTACCATCATGGAGTTTCATGGCACTCATGGGCTTTGAAAAGACCAACTCTTAAAAGCCCTTCCACTGTTCTAAAGAAATATGTTTCTAAGTTGAAAAAGAAAAGAGCTACATGGAGAAGAAACCTGATGAAGGCCACAACAAAACAGAAACGTGCCAAGTTTGGATAGGAACAATTCCAACCTCTGGTAGATTCTACCTATGGTCCACAAGCTCAACAACCAGATATGTGTGAAGAGATGCTGAACAGTAAGAAAGAAGAAATTATTAAAGAACTACAGTTAACTGATAGCAAAATATCAAACCTAGAGAAAAAAAACATGAAGACAAGTGAAAGTTTTGAGTGGAAAGATGAGTGATGTAAATGTCTTACTGCATCTAATTTCAGAGCAATATGCACAATGAAACTCTAAAATGACATATATGTTGGAGTAAATGGAATGGAGTCAGATATAATCCTTGAGGGCTTTTGATGTAGCGAGCTCAGACGTGGACGGAGATACTGAAAAAATGGAGGTAACAGGTGACAGCAACTCAAATGTCTATAAATCCATCCTAGAAAAATGCCCTCATGAAAGAACAGTCGAAAAAATGTAATGTGCAAACCATGCTGTCAAATGCTATAAAAAGTCATTATTTGACTTGTCAATGGAAACCTCCAAAAACTCTCATTATAAAAAAAATAGAATCCTGCACATCATGCAGTGCAACAGTGAAAAGTCTTTTATATGCAAATAATTTCTCTTGAGAAGCTACAGAATATGGCTGCCATTACAAATCTATAGCCAAACAGGAACGTACTGAATACACAGGAAATATCATTACTTCATATGGTCTAGATGTAGATAAGAGTGTCTCCTGATGGAGTTATAAGAAATGAAAGAATAATAAAAACTAAATGCCTGAAAAAAGCTGAGTAGTTAACTCCACTCGAAGCAGCAAGATCTTTAACTCAATTCTGTTGTACAGCAACAACAAATAGACAGCTAAATTTAAAAAACAAACAAAATTATTATTACCACGTTCAGAGGTAACTACATATCCTAGACAGACAGACACTACTGCAACTTTGTAATGTGGACTCCAAAGGGTATGACTATTGAAAGGATCCAAAAGAATGATGATTTCTTGGAAAAAAAAGTTTCCAAAACTTAAACAATTTAATATCACCTGTCTCTTGTCAGAAATGATCGATCCAAGACTGCCTATAAACATGAAAATTTGTGATCCAGATTACATTACAACTGTGAAAGCTAATAAAAGAAATGTAGTGGAAAGTACATAAATAGAAAGCTGTTAAATGTAGTTTAAAATTTCATTAATATTTAATTTTGCTTGCTGGGAAACTATTTGTTATATCTTATTTTATCTGCATTACAAATTATAACTGTAAAGAAAGCAGGTTAAATCATACACAAAACTAACATATTTTGTAATTTATAATTTACTGTATTGCTGAAAATATTGTTTCTGTATAACTTTTTTTTCTTTTATTGTAAACCTTACTTTCAAATATAAGCTTGTGATTTCTTTATTTTGATGTATGTAGAAGTAACAAAAAAGTGGATATGTAATATATGGAAAGCTCTATAGCCATTATCACTTACTGGTTATCCCAAGAAAAATTAATTACTCAACAAATAAGTCAGCCAATGTGGTAAGTGAGCATAAGCAGAATGATTGAGAATAAAGACTTTGTTTTACTTATTCACTTGTGTTTATTTCTTTCCTTTGCTGTCTCAAAAAATTTTGTGTATATTCCTGAATCTGCATTCTTGTAGATATCAAAATTTAGACATATTTGATTGATATCAATGGACCGGAATAACACAACAGTACTGAACTCACCTCTTGAGTTATACATTAATAAAATGCAACATTTGTTATAGTTGATTAGTAAATCATAAGTGCGTGATTAGGTATTGGGTAACGTATTATATTTCTATTTCTGATCATTAATGGGTGATTGGGTATTGGGAAGTATGGTTCTACTTCTGATTTTGGAAATGAGTAAAATAATAGGGTTTCTTCAAATTCATTATTTAGGGACAATGTATAATAATTCAAAAATTTGAAATGTGGGTAAGGATAAATATACAGCAAGGAATATTTCATGTGATACTCTAGTACTCTAGTGATTGATTTTTTCTGCGTTCTATAATGCATACTTGAAAGGTACATGAATTTTTGTTTGGATAATGAACTTACAGAAGTTAACATTTTCCAAAACTGACAATGAATTTCCAATAGATACTTACACCTGCCCACATTTAGTTTTCCTGATTCAGTGCTGCCCTCTATATGCAATGTTTTGCTCACCACTAGCCTTGAAACTCTCAACTAAAATCACACATTTCCACAAGATATTGCTGCATTGTTGCATTCAGATGAGCATGTGACAATCCTCCACCAATAGGAGTACACACACCCTTCCCTAGCACAGCTGGCACCCTCTATACTGATTGTTCAATCCTCACTTCGAGATTAGGCAAGAAAAGGTGCACTGGAAGTGGGGAGGATAGGTGGGAAATGTGAACAGGAAGAATCGCCGTACACACCAGAATGTCGATAACAGAAGGTTACACATGAAGAGTGTGTGAAAAATCTTGCAAGGGACCAGACAAAACCCATGCATGAAGTCAGAGCAACAACATAGTTGGATGGGACAGGGAGGAATGAGGTTGAAAAGAAGAGAACTGGATAGAAGTAGGGAAAGAGGCGTAGAGGATTGGAGAAGGTTTAACAGAGGCAACCACAGTTGAGCTGGACAATACGGAGCTATCAGAAGGACCCAACAAAGAGTTTTCTGTATGAGTAAAAGAACATGATGAAGGAGATGAATAGGATAGTAAGCATAGAGAAAGAGGTTGGTGCAATCCTGACTGAATGCATCCACTGCCAGAACTAATAGAGACCAGAAAAAGGGAAGTTTGGTGGTGTTAAGTGACAAATACATCTGTAAACGAAGTGCCCAGATGAGAGCAAAGCTGTTTGAAAGCCTGAGGATTGAGGGACCACTCTGTAGGAAAAATCTTGTTGGTCCTTGATAGAAGATCTGCAACAAGATTCAGGGCACCCAGAACATAACAAGCCATTAGTCATACTTGTAGGAAATGGGCTCAGGAGAGAAGGATCAAGGATACAGAGCGAGCAAGACCGGGTGCCCCCTGGTGATTGATATAGGAGACAACTGTGGAGTTGGTCGTATAGATCATAAGTAGATGGCCACGAACCATAGTAACAAAGTGATCCAAAGTTTGACATACTGCTAAAAGTAATAAGACATTGATATGAAAAGCTAATTCGTCTGTGGACCATCAACCCAAAATTGCCAGAGTCGGGATACGCTCCCCTCAGGGAAGCATCTGTAAAAAAGATGCTGATCCAGATGAGGAGAAAGAGTAACATCCTCTGTGGTATTGGTTTTGTTGAACCAAAGTGAAGTTGTTGAGCAAGGAAGGAAGAAGAAGAATGAGGGAGGTTAAGGGAATAAGGGATCCTGAGTGAAGTTCCATTAATCATCCACAGAGAAGGAGAGGATATAGCAATGGAAACTAATTGCTCCATGTCCTACAGATGTACAGGAGAAGGATGGACCATGCTGAGATGTGAATTGAAAAACACACCCAAATGAATGAAATGTTGAGTGGGTGTAAGGTATGACTTCTCCAGTTTGTCCAACCAACCAAGATACGCCGACTCCTGAAGGAAGAGAAGAGAAGAGTATGGTTGTAGGAGGCTCACTGGGATGGAGCCAAAAGAAGCCAGTCATCCATATAATGGTAAAACTGAAATCCCAAGCTTTGAATGTGATGAGCAAAACCCTGACTACCTTACAAAAACCCATAGGACAGACACTAAGTCAAAAGAGAGAGCAGAGAACTGAAAACCTAACCCTGATGAACAAACTGAAGGTAAAGTCTAGATGCAGGGGAAATGGAAATGAAAAAACATCCAAGACATCACTTTGGTCATCCAAACATTGAAGCAAAGACCACCTTAGGGTGAGAAAAATCTCCATGGTAAATTGAGGTAGAAACCAACTGTGGCATAAAATATCTATGACAGGACATCCGTCCCGTTTTCTTGGGAATAACAAAGAGTTAGAAATAAAATCTTGGAGAACATGTCCAACACTGCCTCCACAAACTCTGGCAAAAAATGGGATCCCTGGAAGGAAGAGAGGAAATGAAAACAGGAGACAAAAGAGGAGGAGAATAAAAATGAAGTACAAGGTCCTCTGACAGATATCAAAGTACCCTAAAATTGGCTGGAAATGGATGGCAAATGGTCCACAAACCGAGTCAAATTGGCCCCTATTGTCCATGAGCCTGTAGGATAATCACCATTAAGACTGACAGTACTGAAGTCTATGAGCAGTGGAATAGACTGAAGCAGAAAAATTAAAAGGGGAACAAGGAAAGGAGAGGAAGCAGGAGGATGGGAGACAGAAGGAGCATAGGAAAGTAGAAGTAGGGGCTGAATGTAGAAGAAACGTTGAAGAGTCATAAAACACAGGAAAAAGAGAAAGTATGTAACAAATCTGAGAAATGATATCCAAGAAAGAAATGGAAGGTCTAGGGATATCAATGACAGCAGAAGTAGAAGTAGTGGCAACAGCTTGAGGTAGGAAAAGGCTGTCAAAATCATCATTCTCACAAACTGGTTCTGCTAGTAGAGGAATATCCTTTTCAGGTTCAGATCACATGAAGGACTATATCTCCTGCCACACAATGGCCAACAACTCCTTGACAAGAGGAACCTGATGCCACAGTTGTTGTTTATCCATCATGAATAATGTGAAAAGAGAGAGAGAGAGAGAGAAAAAAAAAGTCCACGAAAACTGCAGAAGCAGTATTAAATTGAATAATAAAATTCAAAGCAGGCCTGTTTTCTAACAAAAGGTTTGCAAAAAACAATAAAACGAAACTAGTTTTACGAAATATCACGAGCAAAAAATGTCTTAACTCCAAATAGAGAAGTGAGGACTGACCACCAGCATAAAGGGAATCAGTTGCACTAGGAGGATATGTTGCACTTTTAATAGTGGAGGGTTGTTGCATGCTTACTTGTATGCAAAAGTGCAACAATATCACACAGAAATGCATGATTTTAGGTGGGAGTTTCAAGGCAAGTGGCCAGCAAAAATTCTGCACATAGAGGGTAGCCATAAATAGGGAAAGCTATATGTGAGAAGAGTTAAGGTATCATATTGGAAAACAAGCTAGGACAATTTAGCTATGCATTCAAGTGCACGTTTCATGCTGTGCAGTATGTCAGTGTACAAAAACCTGTTCCCATTGTGATGTATTGCTTTTCACAGATAAGTAAACTGTTTATCTTTGACAAGTTAGACAATAAAACCATAAAATGAAAATTAAATAGATGTGTAATGGTTAATGGTTGAAACTGTGAATATCATTAATTGACAACAACTGATGCATTTAAAGAAAACAGGTATTGTTCATTTTACTTCATAATTTTCAACTTGTCATTTCAATGTACAATAAAGATTTAGCTAAAGATAATGTTAGGGTAAAGAGAATAACAAATCAAATAAAACAACTTTTGATATTCATTTAGGAGGCACTTAAGGTTATACAAATTAAACAAAAACTGTACGATGAAAAAACCATTTCTATTCTTAGCATGAAAATCACCTTGCACACAAATTGACTCAGTAAATGCTTCAAATTTCACAGACAAATCTTTAGTATAAATACCTCATTAAAATTTCATATTTTTTGTGTGTGTACAACAGACTTGTACCATTTACTAAAGACTTGCCAAAATTTATTATGATACATATAGTAAATTCAGAAGTATAGTATGTATAATTTCACCATTCTGGGGCTCATGCAAATGGGCCAAGCCATGCACAAAGAGTTAAGAGTCACTATTAAAGTGACAGACAACATTTTAAGTTCTGATTATACTTACCTTTATTCTTAGTTCTTCTTGTCTCCTTCTCTCCTCTTCTTGTTCTCTCTGTCTTTTTAGTTCTTCTTCCTTCTTCAGTTTCTCTTCTTCTTCTTCCCGCTTTCTTCTCTCTTCTTCTTCTCTTTGTTCTTTTTCCTGTACAAGATGTGGAAAAAAGTTCTTTACTAGATTTTAACCAAGACGTTTTGATGTACTGAAAAAGCATTTCAATAAACGACAAAATAAAGTAATAATTCATTTCTTTATCTTTTAGTGTTTGAAACATTATTACATAGGATGACAAAAATTATGACACATTACAAACTTAAACCACGACAAGACAGTAACAGTTACAAACTTGTGGATTGTGGTGGATTAAGAGCACATATATATATATACAGTTTTTGGCCCTAAATATATCAAATCCAAATTTTATTTCCATCCATTTGTTGGCCAGCATATTAGTTGTAGTAGTAGCTAATGCATCAGTGATCCATTCGTGTAGTGTCCCTACATCAATCACCTTTATCATATAGACAATTTCCTTCATATAATCCCAAGAGAAAAAGTTCAGGAGTAGAGTCTGCTGACTGTGCCACCCAAGGAATTGACCCCTTATGACCAATCCACCAGAAATTTTTCAGACAGAAAGTTTTTAAATGATAAGATTAAATTGGAAGATGCACCATCTTGTCAGTAGTAAACATCTGGCTGCATGTATTCCATTTGTGGCAAAACATAAATTTATAGCATGTCCATAAAATTTGTTCGTGTTTGATGTTCTCAACAAAGAAAAAAGGATTTATCACTCTATTATGGAGATTCTACATCACACATTCACTTTAAGACTGTCTAACTTATGTTAACATACACCACCATATCCTGAAGTTATAACTGTTGACTTATCCAGAGATGTGAAGTGTAACTTTGTCCAAAAACGAAACATTTTCAAAAAAGGTGTTTTCGGCATCAATTTTATATGCATACAAATGCCTAACTAGACACAAAACCAGAACTCCAACTTCAACTACTGCTAGACACAAAACCAGAATTCCAACTTCAAGCACTGCTAGACATAATCCAAATCTTCAGCTTCAAGAACTGCTAGACACTAACTAGAACTCCAACTTCAAGCACTATTAGACACAAAACCAGAACTCCAACTTCAACTACTGCTAGACACAAAACCAGAACTCCAACTTCAACTGCTAGACACAAAACCAGAATTCCAACTTCAACCACTGCTAGACACAAAACCAGAACTCCAACTTCAACCACTGCTAGACACAAAACCAGAATTCCAACTTCAACCACTGCTAGACACAAAACCAGAACTCCAACTTCAACCACTGCTAGACACAAAACCAGAATTCCAACTTCAACCACTGCTAGACACAAAACCAGAACTCCAACTTCAACCACTGCTAGAC
>NW_013666093.1:485240-486508 GCF_000517525.1 Limulus polyphemus
GGGATACCTTAAAGATAAGGTTTATAGCACAAAACCTGCAACAATCAATGAGATGAAAGCAGCAATTGAAAGAGAATGTGCCAAAATACCAAATGAAATGATTCATGATGTTTGCCATTCCATCTGTCATCGTTATTAGCAGTGCCTGGACCAGAACGGTCATCAGTTCGAACACCTGCAATAACTCAAATTATTCTACACTTGTCTTCATTAACTTGGATTATAAAACTCAGATATATCTTAATGAACATTCTATTTATGATCATTCAAAATGTGTATACATTTTTTTGGGACACATTATATATATATTTACTATTTTTATTATATTGACCTTTCAGCTGTGCCTGGTTAACATTACAGAAGTTACAATGATGTGAAAAAAATAATTTTTTTATGTTCTATATATACATTTTGAAATAACCAAAAATCATAAATTACAATATCAATACCACATAATTCCACTATAATTTATCAAGCTAAGTAACTAAGCTGTATTTGGGTCTAAAAGATATGAAATTTCAAGATCACTTGTGTCTTACCTTACTGCTTGGAATCTAGCATGAAAAGAAAGTTTGCTGAGCAAATAATTCGCAGAGACTGAGAAAAACACTAGGGGGACATTCTCAGCTTTTGATTGGTTATACACACATCATTGGGCAAAGTAGCTGTACCTGAACAAGTATTTTCAAAAATTGAAGAGTTGGGTGGGTCCACCTTGGTTGATTCAACATATATACTAATATCTCAAAAAATAAAAAAAGATAAGATGTTCTTATTTTACATTCTAGCTTGTCAATATTTGATTATCTAATTCGAGAGAAACTATAGATTTTGTATTTTGACATTACAAACATCTAATTTGAACCTAGTGCTGCATTCAACATACTACGCGACACAAAAAATCAATATTTAGGTGTTTTTTTTAACATTTACTTTTAAATTAAGAAATTTACTAATGTATAATACTAAAATTTGATACCAAACTTATTGACATACATTCATAAAATAGTAGTTCAATAAAAATTTTGAATGCAAGTCAACAAACGCGATGACATGACCCTTGACCCATGTCGGTAGGGTTAGTAGGGAATGGCCAAAATTTTCTTATGGCTTTTATGTACATTTTTGCAATAGTGAAAGATGCAAACGCAAATTCAAAAACGTGCCCATAAAAGCTAATTGCATTCTAGCAAAAAAATTTAAAAAGGACATTCATAAATTAAGGGATACCTGTATAAAGTTTATAATAACAAAATTTTTAAAAAGCC
>NW_013666093.1:487508-497317 GCF_000517525.1 Limulus polyphemus
GGACATTCATAAATTAAGGGATACCTGTATAAAGTTTATAATAACAAATTTTAAAAGCCATTAATGCAGAAACTAAAAGTAGGCTCTATAAAATGATAAAATACCAAAGTATTTTACCTTTGTAGCACACTCTGTTGAAGCTGATGTTGAAGAATTTGACTCTGCAACAGCCTCAACTTTTGTTCTTGGTCTGTAGGTTGAGTTATGAGAGGGTGGACTCCACCCTGAGGCAAAGGGGTTGTCATCGGAATGGTTAAGGGTGTGGGTAGGGGTGGGCCAGCCTGTAAAGTTAAGATGCAGATTTTTATGCCATAGGAAGAATTATCTTGTACTTCACCATTATTATTAAGTACTGACTAACAGTCTCTTTGAAAAATAGACTGAAAAATATAAAGTAGTATCTATTTTAAAATACTTAACACTGCTATCATGTTGATTAAACAAGTCTTTATATCAAGTTAGGTTATATAATGAATTGTGAAGACAATTAATACACTTTGTATCCCCCATTAAAATCCTGAACTGGCTGATGCATATGTCAAAACAACAATGCTCTTTACTTTACTACACACTTTGATGCATGTTTCATAACAACACAGTACCCAACAATCTATGTTCTTTAATACATTTTATCCCATAAACACATGGGCTAATTGATGCATGTCTCCTAACAAAAAGTAGTCAACAATGCATTTTCTCTAACACAGCTTTTACCCCATAAAAATCTTGAGCCAATAGATGCATATCTCATAGTAAAAAAAATACCCAACAATGGACATTCTTTAATAGTTTTAAACCTATGAAATACTAAGCTGAGTAATGCACTTTTCATCACTAGTTCATTGATAAAAAACTTATATTTCTGCTATTTTCCTTTGCTAAAACTAGTGTGACAATTTCAATTTTCAGGATATTTTCCTAACACACCATATTGTTATTACATTTTTTCATACCCAAAACAAACTTCTTAGAATTTATGTTGCCTTATAAGTCTCCCTACTGTATTAACTCGCAATATGTTCAAACTAAATAAAAACATAACTAAGTTCTTAAAGGAACTCTCTTTTTAGAAAATAAAAGTTTGGAGATGGCTTGAATGGCTTTATCACAATAAAGATTTTTTTCATTACCTATTCAAGCCGTCTCCAAACTTCTATGACTAATTCCTTACCCTGAGAGGAGGTGGATTAGGACCGGAACTAAATGGAATTCTATTCCAACTCTTGATAAGTTCACCTAGATGATAAATGATATTGTTTCACATGACCAGACTGAGTATCATCTACATGTAATAATTATTTTATGGCATGCATGTACTTCAAAATGCAATGAATGAAGTTACTTGCAAGTAACAAATTTATGAATGCACTACATCCACTTGAACGATACAGAGTTTATAAACATAATACATGATTTAATTTCTGTAGTGTTCACTGGTGTGCAGAAAATGTTTTAATACTAGAAATAAATGACCTTATAATGCCAAATTGTTGTTTTTATTTAATTAGATGCTCAGCAATTTGCTTTACAGCTTCTTCAGGAGCATTCACACAAACTATAACTGTTTAAGCCAGTTTTTAAGTCTTAAATAATTATTAATAACTTAGCAACTTAAATGCCTAACAAATCAAAAGTATTTTATTCTATACAATAATGTCTTAATGCACTTCAAATTAAAATACAAGAAACTATACATTATTTCACTAAAATCAACAGAATTAATGACAATGATGTTCAAATTTAGTTCCATACAAACAAATGTAACCTATGTTTTGATAAAGTCAAATCATGTATGTTCCCATTCCCATTTCCTATTTGTATATGGTTTTAAACCTTTACTATCTAAAATTGAAATATGTACAGTATCCATTTCTCATCCTTATAAATATTTGTTGTGAGATCTTTACACACACTTATACAGATACATAATGTATTAAATGAAAAAAGATGTATTTTTCAATGGAATAAATATCTGTTTGATCAATCCAATGTGCAATTATTAAAACAAAAAGCAGTAACTCTAACCCAAATTTATAATTGCTAATCAACCTATATTAAGTTTAATTGCATTCTTTACTGAATTCTAAACCACTGCAAGTAAAATTAATAAAATAGTTAAGGAAAAAATAATAAATGCAATACCTTTTTTTTTGGTCATTCACATCAATCTTAATTTAAATTATTTCGTGTTACTTTAGCTATAATTTCTAGTTTTGGTTGATCACTGTTATTTTACAAAATTCTAATAAAGTAATTTTTCTAGTGTTAAAGTCCACTCTTCTCGTTTTTAAGGACAACTACAGTTCATTTCTATTATTATTATTATTCTTCCTTCACATGAAAACACCAGAAAAATTGGCTAACAAAGAAACTGTAACAAAGTATTTTAAAAAGCTTACTGCCAAACTTACTAACTGCTTCTGCGTCATAACTCACCTAGCTGAGCAAACCTTTCATCACATCCTCGTCTCACCATCAAAGCCATACTGAAGTAGCCCATTCTGAACCATTCTAGCATTTCTGGAGAGGTGAAAGGACCTGTAATAATACAAAAACAAAACATTACAAACAAGCTAGCTCAAAAAAAGTAAACTGAAGGGCCTTAATAATAATGAAAACATGATCTATACACTGTAAATAATTTTAGTAGGTTGAACACAAATCAACTTGCATAATTTAAACACTGGCACCTTTATCTAGCGAAACTCAATAACTTTAACCCTTCCTGAAAGCTTTTTTATTTACATACACACACACACAAAAAAAATGGCAAAATCATTACCACTAAAATAAAAACAGCATAACAGATATTGGCATCACCTTTGTGAATCGTTTAGTTGTTTTATGTTTTATATAATAATACTCAACAGAATATCTTTGTTAATCATATTTTATGATGTATAAAAGATGTTGCCATCACTTTTTTGAATCTTTTTAGTTGTTTTATGTTTTATATAATAATACTCAACAGAATATGTTTGCATTATTTTATAAAAAATAAAACGACTGAACGACTCACAAAGACGAGACCAATATCTGTTATGCATGATAAAATCTGGTTTACTCAAGAGTATATGTTTCCTAACCAGATTTTATCATGCATAACAGATATTGGCTTCACTTTTGTAAATTGTTCAGTTGATTCATGTGTTATATAATAATACTCAGCAGAATATGTTTGCTAATCACAGTTTATGATATATAAGAGATATTGGCCTCACTTTTTTTTTTGAACTGTTAGATTGTTTTATGTTTTATATAATAATACTCAACAGAATATATTTGCTAATCATAGCATATTACACAATGCAATAAAACAGAGCATCAGCTGAGCAATATTTAATGCAGATAATTTTTCAAAAACTTTTATGATAAACAAGTGATATATTTTTCTTGTGAAAGGATTACACATAACATTTGAAATTTGGGATTACAATGACAAGATGTTTAATATAGAAGGACTACTATATCTGTTGCATATTGTTTAATTTTAATGTGATGCACTGGTTACTTTATATGACTAGCCTTCTACTTAATTAATGGATAAGTTAGACAAAATCCAACTAAATTAAAGGGTTTTGCATGGATAACCTGATTCCTCAGACAACTTCATTTAATGAAAAAAAAGGCTTACCTTGTTTGTGGGTGCCATTTGCATTATATCATTCTTTAATGAGATACACTTTCTTATTAGAACAATATCAATATTGGAGAAACACATACCTTGAATTCTTCCCTGTGGATCTCTGTAGAACCACTTGTAAGCATCTTCATGGTGTGGTGGAAAAACTGCTGTTTTATCTACTGCGTCTTCCTGTACCAGAGATCATAATCAAACAGAATAAACTCCTCAAAATTTAAATAAAAAATTAATTCATAATTTTCTTGTTACTTCTGAACAATAACTGGAGCATTAGCTAAAGTAAACATTTAGTAAGTTCATATTGTTATGTATCCTACATTTATAGACTACCTTCTCAAACAATTCCTATACTTTAATAATTCTCATAAAGTACCTTGGTATCAAAATATTGATGAAGAAGCCTTTTTTACAACTATATTAATATATTTTTGTTTGGCCAATTCAAATCAACCTCAAGTAAATGTAACTATTAAGCTTAACTCATTCCTTTGCACCATCACGTACAAGTAGTTTATCTGTAAGTTAAGTGTCTAGAGAAGAAGAAATAGGAAAACAAAATATTTAGTGATATTAAGTAAAGTCTTTGTAAACAGAATTGTTAGATTGTATAATATAATGAAAGTTATTACTTTTTATTATATTTTTATCATAGCAAATGTTTTACATTGTTAGCTTAGCATACTTATTTTGGACTAACCTAAATCTCCTAAGCTGGCCAAACCCTGCGAGGTATTATTAGAATTATGGTCAAAACTACTGTTAATAGTGAGGACACCCAACTAATGAAACAATGCATTCTAATCTTTATAAGCAGGAACATAAGAAAAACATATTTAATTAGCTTTAATGACTACCATTTGATTTTTATTTACTCTTAAGTACATAACGTGCTCTGATGTGAAGTAAAAATTAATTTATTTGGTAGTAAAACAATCCTTATGTTTTATACACAAGTAAATTTAAGAAATAACAAAAGCTCTTAAGTGCTAGAATATAATAAATAACCCAATCTATTTAAGTCAAGTTCAAACAGTAATTGAAATCAGAATCACACTTTGTTAAAACTTTCACTTCAGCAGACTATCATGTTAGAAGACATTATAAATAAAAAACTTTAAAATGTCCACTGCAGAGACAGAGAAAAAAAGCTAAAATGAAAATAGAAAGAAATGTAAATTTCAGCAAAGGAATATCTTTCTATTTTTTCCAAAGGTCTAACATTCACACTTTTCACTAATTTAAGAGAAAAAGTCAAGAGATAAAACATTTTGGAATATTAAATAAAATCAAAACTAATGAAAATAATACTGAGTGAAAAAGAACAGTGCTTGGGCTGCCCTAGGCACACACATTTATATCCCCAAACAAATACGCCATATCAAGGCTTGACATCAGCTTTATAGACAACTTGTTTTGTAGAGCAAGTAAATCTACACATTAACACTATGTTCATGGGGTCCACTACTATTTGTTCAAATTTATTTTGTGTACTTTCCTAAATGTTCATAAGATTTTAGTAAACATGTTGTATACAAACAGTCAGATTTTTTAATAAATTACTCTTAATAAAGGTTTGTCTGGGAATTAACAAAGTCAGTTCGACTCAGACTCTGACTAGTTTGAGTGTAAAGTGATTTTCATATTCCAATGAACCTGTAGGCCAAATAATTCAAAGAGCTCGTTATATACAGTAATCAATAAATTGAAATCTTCTCTTACTATTGGTGATAAATAATCCAACAGTAAATGTAAGACAGAACTATTAATATTTTTTGAAAGACTGAAAGTGATAGGAGGGCCTCACAGGTTTGGTTCAACATTCTAGCTAATATCTCAATAAAGTGAGGATATTGATGGCTATAAATTCACATTATGTCTCAGCAATATCTATACTCTGTGTCATTTAGGCTAAACTCAAGACATAATATAGAAGTAGAAAAAAAATCTAAAATGGGCAATTCAGAGTAAAAAGGTGTCATGTGATTTAAAAAAGTGAAGATTATGTTAGGTTAGGTTGAGAATTTATTTAAATATTTCTTTTAAAAATTAAGAAATGAAAAGTTATATAATATTAAACTTTGACTTAAATTTCTATTTTTATGCCAATCGTATTGATAAAAATTAATGATCAAGTTATTTAATTAAATTTTGAATGTAACTCTTTAAAAGTTCATGACATGCACACTTTGACCCAACCCATGCATATAAAAGTTAAATACAGAAACATGAAACTAGTCCCATTCTCTTTAACACAGATATTGTTTCAACATATCCTTCCATTTTGACAAAATAATGTATTCATGCTACACTGTAACTTACTCAGGAGCAGTTATTATAAATTTGACTATCAGACACAAGCCTCAGACATACTTCCTACAATAGTTTTAGACTTGGAGCCAAGTTTTGCAGTCATATGAAAGGCAGTGCAGAGGGAAATGAAATAGTTAACACAGTTGAAATTTTCTTTATGCATTCAATACAGCATTATATAGTTATAAACTAAGTGGTTATATGCATAACTAGCTACAAGCTATTCTATTAGTTGATAAACTAAGTGGCTATATGCATAACTAGCTACAAGCTATTCTATGAGTTGATACACTAAGTGGTTATATACATACTATAACTAGCTACAATCTATCCTAGGAGTCGATACACTAAGTGGCTAAAGGCATACAATAACTTGCTACAAGCTATTCTAGGAGTTGATACATTATGTGGCTGTATGCATATTATAACTATTAAAAAGGAAGATACAATGCAGCTGCAGAATGCAAATCAGAATGTTTAAGAATTCCAATATATTTATGGAGGATTTATGACTACTAGTATTTTATTATAAAAAAGATTGTGGGTCTAGAAAAATCCATGTACATTCATTTGGAGATAGCTAGTCATAAAGAACTATAAAATCACATTTAAAACAATATGGGAATTTACCATATGCAAAAAACGTATGTTACTGTATTAAAGTCTAATTTTGATTTGTGGGCACAGAAAACCAAGTTAGCATTTTCTAAATTGTAAATGTATTTCCAATAATACTTACCTCTATTCACACTACAGCTAGCACTCGATTGTTAAGGTTTCTTTTCCTTTGCCCATCTGAGCATTGGTCTGATTTTTTCTTGCTTGCTCCCCCACTTAATTGCCCTTGAAATATCTGTCTTGTGACACTCTCTGCCTAAATCAATGTGCCCTTTATCCTGGTACTGTATATGAGCACATCCTTCAGATAATATTGTCACGTTTTCGAGACTGACCCAATTCATAGTCTCTAAGACCAGCTCTTAGTGAGGAGGAAGGGTGGAAGAGTTTGAGAGGAGTTAAGTATTATTGGAAATACATTTTTGGTTTAAGAAAATGCTAACTTCCAAAACATACATACCTCCTCTCACACTACAGCTAGAATCTCACATTTATAAGGTGGAGGGGCTGGTGAGAGCATTATCCATACAGAATGCATCTGCATAGATCATGGGCATACCAAAGAAACAAAGATTAGCACCTTAGTTGGGGAACTGCACTACATCCACAAGAGGTATGTTCTTCACCCAGAACCTAAATCATGCACTGCAGATGGAATTTGATGTGATTCATCATCACCATTGGCCAGTCCCCCAACCAAGTAGCCGAGATCCTACTGTCGGGGTTGGAATTATAGGGTGGTCCTTAAATCCCACATTAGTGCCTAGGGCATTTGGACTGCAATACATATATATTTGTATGTGGATCCCAACCTGTAGCTATAGAGTGATGCATCCCAAGCCACCAGAATCATGACGAGAAGGTAAGCACTAGTGGACAAACCCTCTCTCAACCTGAAGAAGTCCAAAAGGCAACACCCCAAACTTGGAATGATGGGATCCTGTATGCCATACTCAACCTGAGGAAACAGAACTCATCCAGTCTGGAATTATTAACACTCATCCTCACTCCACAACCACATGGGCAAGGTAAATTCCATTTGCCAAAATTATGGAGGGTGTGGAACAAACTGTACTCAACCAAGGACCCAGGAGGAGACAATGGACCCTCTTTCATGAAAAATGTACTGTTTCAATATTGATCAAAAAAAAGAAGGGCCACAATCGACCCAACCGAATAGCTGATCCAGTATTATAAGTAGGCTCCCACACAGGCTGGTGCAGCTCCTACAAACCTGTAAGCCCCCAACTTAGGAAACAGGAGGAAAATCACTCAAACATCTGGAGGAATAACCTCTGTCCACCACCACAGTGACTGGAAACCAGGTATGGTAAGGAATCCCTAGATCCACTATTAGAATATGAAGGGGGGGGGGGGGATAATGCACATTGGGGAGTCCTGAAGAACAGTGCTCTGGAAACAGTGCAATGAGTAAATCAAGTTCCCTAATTTTTAAAAAGCAAATCAACCCCAATTTATGCAATCCACTGATCAGCAGGGACATGCAGGATCCCCTTATGCTTTACTCATGATAGTCCAGCATGGTACAGTAATACCACCAGGTCTACCTCTAGGTGATCCTATAGAACACCACATTTCTACAGAGCCTTGTTGCAACCTAGATAAAGTATATTGTGTTAGTGGTTGCTAGTGCAGATTTGGTTTGATAAAAGCACATCTGACTGGGCAACACTCACTACAGAGTGGGATCCTGTGAAAAAGAGGAAAGGAACCCTAGAAATGAGAGAAGAAACAAAATTAGTAATGAAAATACTCACCCCTCTTTATAATCTAGCATATGTGGTTAATATAGTTACAGGGGTAGTCAAGAACCCTCATAGGAAGATATTGCCAGATCATGCAAATAATGTGAGAGAAAAGACTGGGGAAGGTCCACATACTAGCCCACACAATGTCCTCCAGTGGGCAATTCAACCAGACCGCTAAGGACATAGAAATGTGATGAATTTGATGAGATGTGACTCACAGAAGTTTCCTTGCCTCCAAAGAGAGGCTTGAATAAGCAGTATGGATCAATTTTCATAAACCACCAAATCAAAGTAACCAGGGATAAACCCCAGGAAACTGAAGGGTCACAATGAATAAAAAGCTATTGTTTAGCACCTCTAAAAACTTTAGTGCAAGCAATGTAACACTTCAAAGCCCCCACTGGACATAAAAAACAACTGGAATCCAATCGATCCTAGAGGGGAGAAAAAGCAATCAGATGAATTGGTGTAAAGGACTTATTGCCTTCCCTGGCTCCCAGCACCTTAAGTAAGAAGGACCTGTCTGGGTATAGAAGGATGTAGGTAGAATGATAGAGTCCTTTGCATGTGCAGCACAAACAACTCAGACCAGCGATGTACACAGGCCAGCAGCAACAACGATAAAAAACTTAACGAAAGGTGACACATGGTACATGAGACTAAGGGCTCAAACGGATGTTAAGAAAGAGTGTATAACACCACCTTCATATCCCAGTTAAGTAACCAAAACAGTTCTTTGGGACCAAAGACCCGAAACAACTTGATGTGGCCAGAGAGCACTGGGGACTCAAAGTATTTCTGTCTCTTCAAGTATCTAAAGGTAGTTGATAAGGCCTCCTTATATAGGGTGATTGTGGAAGATTCAAAACCCCTGTATAAGAGCCAGGTCAAAAACAGAGTTATTGTTGACACATCTGGCTAGAGTGGGTTCAACCTCCTTGAAATACACCATTGTCAGTATGTCTGTTATTTCCATTAGTAAATGTCCATTGTGGAATGAGATTGAGACAGGCACATGGCAACTCAAGAAGTAAAACCCTGAGCCCAACTGAGATACATGTTGAAGAAAACACCCAGATGGACGACATATTGTGTTGGAGTGACAACAGATTTCTTGGCTCTGATAAGAAATACCGCCTTGGTTGCTTTGGAAAGCAGTATCTGGGTATGATGTTCCACCAAATGACCAGTCATCCATGTAATGGTGTGTGCACAGGCCCAGGGAATGAAGGTGACAAGAAAAAGTTTGTACGATTCAGCAGAACACATATGGTGCCGATGCTAGTCCGAAGGAAAGAGCTGACCCTTGTGCACAAAACACAGTTAGTGGTGGAACAACTACACTATGGGAACATGCAGATAGGCACCAGTAACATCGAACTTGGTCATCCACAGTTGTGGCAAAAAATGACAATGCAGAGTAAGAAATGACTCCATTGAGAACTTTGGAGGATCTAGGAATTGATGTA
>NW_013666093.1:498073-503239 GCF_000517525.1 Limulus polyphemus
CTGCCTTGGTTGCTTTGGAAAGCAGTATCGGGGTATGATGTTCCACTAAATGACAAGATGGTGTCAGCAGTAGCCAGTCATCCATGTAATGGTGTGTGCACAGGCCCAGGGAATGAAGGTGACAAGAAAAAGTTTGTACGATTCAGCAGAACACATATGGTGCCGATGCTAGTCCGAAGGAAAGAGCTGACCCTTGTGCACAAAACACACCACTATGGGAACATGCAGATAGGCACCAGTAACATCGAACTTGGTCATCCACAGTTGTGGCAAAAAATGACAATGCAGAGTAAGAAATGACTCCATTGAGAACTTTGGAGGATCTAGGAATTGATGTAGACAAAAAAGATCGATGACCAGATGCCAATCTTCCATCTTCTTGGGCACAACAAACATACAGGATATAAAACCCTGGAAGAACTGAAATGACTCTCTCCATTGCCCTCTTGAACAATAAATCTCTGAGAGCCATGGAATGAAGTTCTGAAATCTAAGGATATGCAGGAGTCAGAAACACTACAGGTTGGGGGGATAGTGGTAGTGATGATGTGAACTGAATGACTAATCCTAATGCAAGAACCTGTAGTACCCATGGATCCATGGTAAAGTCCAGAAATTCTTGGAGCCAAGCCCCTGCAGACCCCAAAGGCATACGGTAGTCACTGCCTCTGCTGGCGGCAGAATGCCCGAGCGGAGGAAGCTTGTGGATATGGGTGGAATCTATTCTAGGATCCCCCCAAAATGCAGTCCCAGAGCCCCTCCCCAGAGAAACACCATCAGACCAAATGTATGTCTTTATCTCACTATGGATAAGGTCACAGACAGCCTCATCCGAGAGCAACCCCACCCCAGACTCTTGAGTAAGGATAGATATCATAGGTGGGATAGGAGAGATCTGATTTGTCTCAGAGCTGAACACATTAATCCAGGAGTTCATGCTGTATATTGGCTTGCCAAACAATTTTTGTTTTTTTGTGCGAAAATAAATAGGCAACATGAAGAACATTAAAAATATCTCCAATGGTCGTACTACAGTGAAACCCATTAGTGAACGCTTTTTCGAGAAAAAGTGACAATATTATCTGAAGGAGGTGCTTATATACAGTACCAGGATAGAGGGTGCATTGAGGAAGGTGAAGAGTGTCACGAGATAGATTTTGCCACAGGCAATTAAGTGGGGAATCAAAGACTGGAACAAGCAAGAAAAAATCAGACAAATGATTAGGTAGGCAAAGGAAAAGAAACTCTAACAGTCAAGTCATACCTGTAGTGTGAGCGCAGGTAAGTATGCTTTGAAAATGGCATTTTATGTATAGTTAGATTTCCATACTAATTTTTTTTTAGTTTCAGATAAATGTCTCTGTAAACACTGCTTAAGCATAATACACAGACTGTCAACGAACCTTCATGTTTTGGTGCTGCAACTCCATTCTTATCCACACAAAAAATTTAAATATGAGGCAAACAACTTTTATTCCACTCTATACTAAGTAAAAAGTTTTAGTATAAAACCAAACGAGCTGTTAGGTGTATATGTGTTTATATCAATTGAAATAGTAACAAAAAACTAACAAGAATCCTCTTTTATGTTCTATGTTACTAAACTTGATCTGCAATGTTATAAAATAATACTTATGAAACAATTTGTTTTAGGTATAATTTATTTTCTGAAAAAAAAAAAGATTTCACAATATTTAGGCCAAAAAATAATTCTCACCACTTTAACTGCATATAACATCTTCACAAAACTACAACCCACTTAAATATTAAAAACATTTTCAAAATATTTAAATGCACTAATAAAAACATTGTTACAATGGGCTATAAAATCATTCTAAGCTATTTAAATGCAAACAATACTATAGAATCAGCTAGATTTTTAAAATCAAGGCTTACAGTTAAGTTTCTTGCTCTACGATATGTTATTTTTGCATAACAGTGCACAACTAGAATATTACTTTCAAATTACTGATAATGTGAATGTTAAAAGAATGGTTTTTCCTTAGTTTATTTTTTTAATGTAAATAATAAAGTTGACAGCAAAAAAAAGAAGACCCAGGTAAGTAGTTTATTTCTTGTTTTTCAAATGTATGCTTTATTTGTTAATATAAAAGTAACTAAAATGTAAATATCAAAAACTTTTTAGGTTAGATTAGGTACAAAATAATAATAATAACAAAATTTTTCACGAGGTACACTCATGAGGAACTTTTGAGTAGCTTGTGCATTGTGTAATTTGATAGAGTAACACGAGCTGCACATTTGCCAAGTGATTTACAAATTTTATTGTGAGAATATCAGTTAGTCACAGTTCAAAGGGTAATAAACATTAAGTTTCAACAGGTGTATGCTATTATGAGCTTAAAACTATTTAGGATAAACAAATGTAGTTTCATGTTACAATATGAAGACATTCTAGAAAGAAAAAGAAGAAAAATTTAGATTTTTTCAATTTTTTTTGGTGGTTATGAGGTCTGTCAAATTGACACCTTGTATAGAGTTATGGTAGATAAAATAACAGAAAATATATATAAAGTTTTACTGAAAAAAAAGCATATGACATTTATTTTGGGGGTTTTAAAGATTACACAAATGAAATTTGAGATTTTTCAGATGAAGAAAAGTGTTTTTAATCTTAACATGAAAATCACTTTGCACTCAGTCAACACTTTAACCCCATATAGTCATGGAAAAGTTTTTAGTGAAAATACTTTACTAAATATTCAGATTTTTTTTTATCTACAAATGACTTGACAATTACTGAAAGCATGCAAAATTTTGTGACCATACATAAAACATATTAGAAGTTATAGTATGGAAACTATACAGGTCAATTTGGGGTCATGAACTAGGTCAGTTCAACCTAGCCCTTAGCGAGATAGTTAAAATGGAATCTGATTTTATTATAGTGTTTGATTTATAGGAATAATGTATTGTACTTTCAATTTAGAACCAATTACCAAAGTTAATAATTATATATATATATATGTGTGTGTGTGTGTGTTACAAGACAGATTTAACAGTAACTTACCTCAGCAGTCCACTGAGCAACTAAGTTTTCTGCTGCTTTTTCTAATTGGGCAAATCCATCTTCTTCCTGAGATCTCAAAGTCTGTGAGGATTCTAACTTTACACTATTTTGAACAGAGTTGTTGCCAAGGTCATTATGGGTAATGCCAGCAGGGAGTCTCAACTGCGAGTTCACTAAGTTCACACTGTTCCCAATACATGTAGCAATAACTGGGGATTCTGATACCTTTGTTTTTGTGACATCAGGAGAATGTCCACGTTCTATATTGTTACTTACAGATGGAGTATCACTTTTAGGTTTAAAATGTTCTGTGACTTTATTTTCCTGAACCATAGGTTCTACTTTATGTTTTCCTTCCACATTTTTCCCACTAGGTGATGAGGGTGATGGATGTCTTGGTACTTCTTTGCTATTGGTTTCTGATGACTTGGGCATGTCTTGCTTTGGCTGTAAAAAATCAATTAATGCTGTAAAACTAGCAAGTTTATAATGTTAAATACAAGTTTTTTTGACAAACCATTTTACTTATCTTTATACTGTTCTATTTTAAGAAGCAGAGGTGTCAATATTTTTACCTTTTGTAATATTACATAATTAATATACAACTACTGGAAACATTCAATAATACCTTGAGGCTGACCCATCCACTCAACTAAACTATTAAAAAAGCTCCAAAACTAGCCCTTATCCTCCAAATATTCATGAATCCTTTTAAACTCCCTTACAGTTACTGCTTCTACCACATCAAAAGATAACCCATTCCAAAGGCCAATTGTTTAGAAATAAAACTGTCCAAACTGAACATGATTCCAACCATGTCAAAATTTGTCCCCTAGTCTTACCATTTTCACCATAAGTATGAAAAAAGATGATGCATCAACACCATCAGTTCCCTTAACATTCTTAAACACCTCAATCAGATCCCCACTAACTCTTCTTTTTTCAAAAACAAAACAATTTCAAAAACCGTAACTCCTCTGAGCCCTTTCCAACAATTCAATGTCCTTCCTAAGGTAAGGACCCCAAGACTAAACTCCAATACAATGATATTATAACCTCTATAGACTTGTTCCATTTCATAGATACAACCAAAAATCATGTTTGCCCTACCGTTAGCAAAAGTACACTGCTTGGATGGCTTAAGAGATTGATCAACCAGAATACCATGATCGTTTTCTTTCATAACACTTTTAAGGCTATTTCCATCAAGATTATACTTATATTTTAAATTATGAAATTATAATAACTCACATGCATTGTCTTGCATTTATCATAATTAAATGCCATCTGCCATTTATTTGCCCAAATCACCACACTGTTTGCTGTTAAGCACAAAGCTGCAAAACAGGCTATCTATGCTATGCCCACTACGGGTATCAAAACCCAGTTTTTAGCATTATAGGCCTTTAAAGTTACCGCTAAACCACTGGGGGGGGGGGGCAACTCACCAAATGATCTAAATTATTTTGTAAAGCATCCTCTTCCTCAATATCATCACCAAATTTAAGTACTTTATTGACTATTCCTTCATCTAAGTCAGTGATGTAAATCAAAAAGAGCAAAAATCCTAGCAAAAAACCCTGAAGTACCACACTTGCAACATTAATCCAGTTTAATTGAACTACATAAGTAATAGCCCTCTACTTTCTTCCATGCAGCCACTTTTCTATCCAATGAGTCAACTTATCCCCCAAATATAGAGATCATTTTTTAACAAGCCTTCTATGTAGCATCTTGTCAAATGCTTCCTGAAAATCCAGATAAAAACAATGTTAAAATGAATATTACTTTGCATGATAGATAGGCAACATGTGAAAAGAAAAAACAGACATGAGAAAAAAATCGATCAAATCTACCAAACCCATACAGAAATTAATTATTGAAAATAACAGATAAAATATACTTTTTTAAGAAACATTTGATAACTATCTCGACATTATAAAGATTTTGCATTTCAAAATTTTCTGATGTATAAAAGTATTTTTAATGTTAAAATGAATATTACTTTGCATGATAGATAGGCAACATGTGAAAAAAAAAACAGACATGAGAAAAAAAAACAGACATGAGAAAAACATTGCTTTATAAACCTTAAGACTTATAAAAAAAATTAATATTTTGTTTATGAAAGCATT
>NW_013666093.1:503793-512841 GCF_000517525.1 Limulus polyphemus
CCCAGGGACCGACCCGTGATGAAAGATTTAAATGCAAAGTCTATAGTTTTGTAGGAATTAGGAACTCAAATTACTGATATCGACAAGCTAGAATATAAAATAAGAACCTCCTATCTTTAATATCTGATGAGATATTGCTCATGTACTGAATCAAACACAGCTGCTCTGCTCACTTCTTTCCATTTTTTGAAACGCTCCCTTATATACACTTACTTCTATCTATGACACATGAATAACCAACTGAAAGCTCAGAATGTCCCCCTAGTGGCTTTCTCAGCCATTTTCAAGTATTATGACGTCCTCTCGTTCTTTTGATACAAATTTTTGAAGTGGTAAGTTGAGTCTTTAGTCTGCTCAAAATTTCATATTTGTTTTAGACCCAAATACAGCTTAGTTACTAAGCTTGATAAATTATAGTGGAATTTTATGGTATCGATATAGTAGTTTATGATTTAGTCTAAACATTTGTTTTTTCGTGTTATAATTTGTAATCATTCTAGAAAGAAAAAGGCATAATTCATATTTATTTCCTAATTTATGGTGATTACAAGACCGGTCAAATCGACTGAACCCATAAAGAGATTTGTTAGTGAAATCAACAGATAAAATGTGAAGTTTTTCTTAAGAAACATTTGATAATTATCTAGACATTATAAAGATTTTGCATATGAAAATTGAACATTTTCTGATGCATAAAAGTATTTTTAATCTTAAAATGAAAATTACTTTGCATATTAGAAAGGCAACATGTGAAAAGAAAAAAGGCATGAGAAAAACATTGCTTAACAAACCTTAAGACTTAAAAAAAATCTGATATCTTGCATATGAAAGCCTTGTAATGTTTACTGATAATCTGCCAGATTTCATGAACATACACTTACTAATTTAAGTTATTGTATGAAAACTATAACAAGTACAAAATGGTTATAAAGTCAGTCCTAGGGACCGAACTCATGCTGAAAGAGTTAAATGCAAACCATCAACTCAAAAAATTATCACTTTTCCCATTGAACTGATCCCACAAATCCAACTATCCAATCTGTTCATTCTTACATATTAAGCTGAGCCCACTACTCTTAAATGTACTGCTTCAGTCTCCAAAGAAAACAAAGATTTCACTTGTATCTTAATACTAACTTTTCTTATTCCAGATCCACAGATACATTTTAATGTGACCTTTATTTTCATCAATACCGAATCTTTTTTCCATCAAATTTGGTTGTAAACCAAAATTTTCATATCCAATCCTAAATACAAAAATATCATAATAAAACATGCACCAACATTATAAAATGGTATGGAGGTCAGAAGAGGACAAGGAGGAGAAAAATATATTACGCATATGACTTTTTATTTCATACTCACTAGAATATATATAATAAATTATATAAAGCAGTCTTTCTCAACCTTTTCTATACCAGGGATCAGCTCACTGCCTCCCTACACTGTCTTGGACTGCTAAAATGCAGTGGACAGTGAAATACTATTATGATTTACATCTGTTTATTTTATCAGTTTTTCTTTGTTTTCATGAAATCCCACAGATACAGCAAAGTAGTTGTGACGGACTAGTGCCAGTCTGCAGATTGGTGGTTGAAAAACACTAATATAGAGCACATAACTTATTATATCGAAAGCATAAAATAATAACTGAGCTCTCAAAATAATTATCTCGTGCTCTCAAGATAACCAGTCACATGCTTAACATAATAGGTCATGCACGTGAGATAATATTTTTCTCCTACACGTACCCTCCCATGCACTGTAAAATGGGACATAATACTAAAAAGTAGTCAGAATGTTTTTAAGAATTCGCCTTATAATTTGGATTAAATTTTTGATTGGAAATAAATCCCAAAACTTAAAATACTGGAAAATTTTTCAAGCTGAACAAAAATTAAATTGAAGTTATTCGTCACTTAAACAACTAACAAATTGGTATCATTATAAATATAATTCACACCTTCTGAAAATATTCATAACAGCAAGCATATAACTTGCTTTTCTACAGGAATTTTACATAATAACAGATGTTATTAAGCTATACACATAACTTTTAAATATATTTTCCTGTATTAGTTTCAAAATTTTTTACAAAACAAATTCTTCTGTAAATAGTCATATCTTTGATCTGTAAATCTTTAATATGAAAATAAAACAACTGATATGCAAATTGTTAACCTAAAAATGGGTTTTCTGAGAGGTAAATTCTTATCATGAAGATGAAATTATTAATATGTAAATTCTTAACCTGCAGATGGATCTATTGATATCTAAATCCTTACCTTCAAGACAAATTTATTAATATGTACATTCTTAACTTGTAGATAGATCTATTGATACGCAAATCCTTAAACAGAAAAAGGATCTATTGACATGTAAATCCTTACCTTGAAGATGAAACTATTAACCCTCTCGCTATAGGCAGATCAAAATGTGCATGTCACAACTTTTTTTAGTTACATGCAAAATTTAATTAAACGACTTTTATCATCGTGGTATAGGAATAAACTAGGAATAAAAATGTAATTAATAAATCAAATTTTAATGTTATACAAGTTTTAAATTTTTAATTTAATAAGGAAATATTTTAAAAAATCCTCAATCTCACCTAAGTATGAGAATGGTGACATTTGCTCTCTAGATATTCCCTCTTCTCTAATTTAATTACCACCCCTCTGAGAAGTACGGAATTTAACATAAATTACTCACTATAATATTTTTAATGATCAGGCAAAGCACAGTTTTTATTGCCTTCAAAAAAACAGAAAATCAGACACCTCTTGTCATGCCCACCTTTCACATCCTCTCTTTCACAAATTGCCAATAGTTCTCTCTGACATTTAATACTATACTATTTAAAATTAATAGAAAGCCAAAGTTTTAAGCTATCAAATGATGTATTATATTATGTTGCTTTCTGTATATAGAATTGTATATTCTGCTTCCACTTCAAACTTTATTCCCACAGGAAACCCACTGATGAGCTTAGCTGAATTTTTAATGGCTCTTATTGCATAGTTAGAAAGCAAGAGAAATTGTGACAATTATAAGATATTGACTGCTTTTTATATGTTTATTCTGTGTTCTTAGGAGCATTACTTAATTAAATAAAAGATCATTTAGTACAGTAGTATACTATTAGTATAAAAACTTAGGGTTAAGTTTCATCAACAGTTGACAGCAAACAAAAAGACCGAGGTAAGTATTATGTATCTTGTTTTTCATGTGTATTCTTTATTATTATAAAAATAACTGAAGTTAAAAAATTAGAAACTTACTGGGTTAGATTACATAAGAAAAAAATAAAATTTTTCACAAGGTATTCTCACAAGCAGCTTGTTAATAGTTCAGGCATTACATAATTCAATAGGATAACGTGAGCTACACTTTCGCTGAACGATCTACAATTTGTTTGGTGGGGCTATTAATTAGATAGCAGCAATAGAAAAATAAAATTTAAGTATCAACAGATGTATACAGTTACTACTTTTAAGCTATTTTGGTGTAGTTTTCTGTTACAAATTGAAGAAAGAAGAAAATGTCAATTTAGATTCATTTCATTTTTTTATGGTGGTTAAAAGGTCGGTGAATTTGACTAACCCTGTATAGAATTAGAATAGAGAAAATAATTGATAAAATATAAAGTTTTACAAAAAAAAAAATTGGAATTTATCTAGGAGTGTTTAGAGAATATACAAATGAAATTTGATTGTTTTCAGATGAAGAAAAATACTTTTAATCTTAATATGAAAATCACTTTGCACTCAGAGCAGTCAAAACATTTTGAGTGCATATAATAATGAAGACATTTTTAGTAAAAATATACTTCAATAAAAATTCTGAATTTATGTGTGGAATTCTGCAAAATTTTGTGAAGATGCACAAAACTTGTTAAAAGTTATAGTATGGAAACACTAAATGTCAATTTGGGGTCAAGATTTAGGATGAATCAACCGAACCTGTAGATGGAGCCATTGATAAGTATATCCTTACATTAAAGGATCTATTGACATGTAAATCCTTACCATTAATATGTACGTTCTTAAACTACAGATGGATCTACTCATATGCAATAATGTATCAAAGGTAATGTTTTTAAATTCAAGTTATTAAATAATATTCAAATTTGCAATCAACAAGAGTAGATTTTGACACTAAAAAACCACAAATGCCAACAACTGTATTATCCTACTTTTTGTAAGTTTAGAAAAAATCTACTTTATTAATATGATTTACACCTTTTCTCAACTTTTCCAGAATTTTATATCAAAATAATTGCAACTGAAGTTTGATACTTCATTGGCAAATGAGTTGGGGAAAAAAGTTTGATTTCATTTTTCAGAGAATAAATGGTAGGTTTGAAAAGCTAAATAAACAGTAGGAGACATATCTGATACACTTGCGTATATTTTGTATAAATACAAAATACATAGGAAATTGTACAGGCTGAGCTGCTAAACTAAGGAAAAATCATCTAGAACAGTGTTTTCCAAACTTTAAATAACGATAGCAGCATTTCTCTAACTCAGCAAAGTTTCCATTGCCCCTCCCTCTTCACATTAAAATAATTTTCACAAGTGATAACAGCAAAATCATTTTCTTTACCTGTTTTTAATAATTTCTTTTTAAAAGAACAAGTACTTGTAAGGAGTGAGTAAATGTGAGAGCAAAAAAAAAAAAGGTTAGAGAGCAAAGAAATAGTTTTGTTAGGTTTTCGTTGTCTCCAACTCTTCTGTTTCTTCCACCGTTATTTTGGGACTCTCCCACCAAATAGCTGTGTCACCCCAGAGGGGCACGTCCCACAGTTTGGAAAACATTGACCTAGAGTATTACAACTTCAACAGTTCATTAGAAAACTGTAAATACTTGCAAATTTCTTAAGAGTAAGTTAAATTTAAATTAATAAAAATATAAGCAAATTTTCATTTTATAACTCTTCATATCATGCACATGAGGCAACTCTGAGTTGCAAACAGTTACTAAAATTGAATCTATGTAACAAAAGGCTGCAACACTAGACTGCAGCAGCAATAAGTAACATCTTTCAGGATATTTACTCACATATAATAGGTATTAGATGTACAAATATTTCACAGAGAAGCTTATTAAAGAAATTTCACCTTACAAGCATTTCATGCACTATAATAACGATATAATTTATCATATCACTATATTAAATATCACAGGTTATTTAAACAAACTTGTTTCTTTCTAGACAACAAATTAAATATAATTATAATATTTAAAAATTAACAATGTACCTTATATACAGAATCCACCAACATAGTAGTACTATCTTTTCATCACTGTTTACTTTGAACGAGGTATATCAACTTAATTATTTATGTGAAACAATCCTACCAATACTATCTTTCTTTGTAATTGACTACAGCTTTTAAAGTCTACTTACTTTAGAAATTTGTAAGTTATTTTTATGGTTTTCCCCTTCTGACTCGTCACCTGAAGGACTACCCCAATCCTGCCAACAACAGAGATAGAGATGCTTGAAATTCTTTTTTCATGTGTGGGATATTTTTGTTTCATTTTACAATATTTTAAATTATAAATATAAAATGTGACTTCTTATAAACCAATATTTTTTTAATTTTGACTATTAAGAAGTGTAACTTTTACCTAATACAACATACAGTGAACTCTTTTGTTCTCTTTACTACATCATTATCTGTCTAAATCAGCAGGTCACTCCTTGCTCTTTTTAACAGTGTGATACATTTAATTATTTTACAATATTTAACCAATATGTTTAAATTGTGTTGTGTTTACAGTTTTAACTTCCATCAATGTTAAATTATTTATTATTATGGTTATCATAACTATTATTCTTGATTAGAATGGTGATTGGCAGCAATTCATTCAGTCCCATATTTTGGGTAATTGGCCGATACAAGTCGGGTATATTTGCATCTCTCTTTTCTTAATATTAAAATGTTTCTCATGACGAATTTAGTGGTTGATAACATACCAGTCTAGTTAACTTAAGTTTAGCTGCTAAAAATCACCACATTTAAAATTGCTCAACTGTTATGTTATTAGTCAACAAAACAAAAAATCAATAAGGTTGACAGGAAATATTTATGCTTATCAAGCAAATTGAGAGAGAGAGAGAGAGAGAGAAACAACTTAAACTTCTTACCTTATTCTCTCTGAAGGCACCTGAAGAATCAAAAGTTCCAACTTTTTCGGGATCTGTTACACTCCATTCCGGTAACTGGTCACCACCAACTAATAACAAGTAACACAGTCATAAAACAGATCACTGCCAAATTGCAATAAGCAGTTATTTTTTAAAAGTCTAAAAGAAAAGACTTAACACATCACCATGTCCCATTTCATTATTAAAAAATATTCTTCATCTATTTGCATATTCCTATGCTGTTTGAAAACTGCAAAAATTATTTTACCCAAGCTATCATATATATATATATATATATATATATGCATGCTTTTTTTTTATATTGATAAAACCTCATATTTACCTTATACACAACAAAACCTGATATTTGTTGTATAAGCTTTTGCTCATTAAACATCATCTTTTAAGTAACTTTAGCTTGTGCCATGTAAAGTCAATTACAGCATTTATTTTAATACACCTAAACTGATACAAACTTTCATACCTCAGGAGTATAATTGATATCAAACTTCCAATTTAGAAGCTATCAAGAGTAAAGAAATTGTTTTAATACTAGAGGATTTTGATTAGTGGACAGAAAATAAAATATTTAACAAAAGAACTGACTGGTTTTTGTAAGTTCTTAACTATTGTATACAATGATTAGGGAGAATATATATTTATTAGTTCTTCAAAAAAACCCATAATTCAACCACATATTTTGTATCAAATAATGTTTAACAAATGTTTTCAAAACTTACTTTTCTCTTCAATTTATTATTCTGAATGCTTGCACAACTTCTATATAGTCTGAAGTGTGTTAAAACAGACACATATTCAATTTTATTATGACAGAAAAATGCTAGTTGGTTTAATGTGATTAATTAAATAATCTTTTAGATATATTTGATAATCAACTGACTTTTTTATAGTGTACAACTAGCAGCTACATAAAAATATGTCAACAGAAATGTGCAATTAACCCTTTCCAGCCTGGTATCTTAGGGTAAAATAACATCAACTTTTGAAAAAAATGTGTGATGTATCCCCTCAAACTACCTCAAAAAATGAAATTGTACTTGAAATGTTGAAATTTTCTTTTGATTTAGGTTTTACTAATATGTTTTTCAATAAATAACTTTAAAAAATCAAACTATTGTTCAATTTTTACTCTCTGTTCTAATTATTATTGAGATGGTAGAAATCTTTAAATTTCACACCTGTGTCGGTAGACAGACATAAATTTATAAACTTTGTATTTGTTTGAGAACTTATTTTTCCTCAAATAATTTGAAACAGTGAAATTTTTATATTGGTGATGTTAAGAACTGAAAAATTCAACTGTCTGCATTTCTTTTTACAACTTGCATTTTTCTGAATCTAGCAAAATCATAAATATATCATCTGAAACCTAGGTTTATTTTCTCTCTTGTAATTTATTTGCCACAAATCTAATTTACTTCCTTTCGTAGTTACACTAGTTGAACATTTTCTTACTATGTTTTAGGGTGCCTTGAGGTTGTATTGGACTTTCGTCTTGTTAGTAATGATTTTCTATTATTTGTAAGCCACGGAAAGGATATAAATTAACCTAATGAGTTTTCCTCTGTGTTTGTTTATTTTACTTAAATAACTGCCAGCAGTCAATTTTCTGTTTATAAGAATTCAAAAATTCAGAAACTCAAGGCCATCATGAAGACTTACAATTGTATTTTACCCTCAGGCAAAGGTACAGATGTGACATTATTTTTCAAACATGTTACATACATTAGCAAAATGATGACAAAGATAAGTTTTATGGACAGATTCAGATAAATACTATTAAGTTTTAAAGCTTTACACAAGTTTTTTATTGCACCATTTCTGTCAACCAAATAAACTATCACATGACATCATTAGGCCGTATATGTATGAAAACTTGCATTCAGGCCAATGGTACACGAGTCATATACAATGGCATGGTAAATAGCTATGTTTTGTAGTAGTTTTTATTCAAAGTCATAAATCGATAAAAAAAAATTCACTGTAGTTAACATGTCAAGTGTTTAAAGTGTCTGTGTTTCACATACGTTATTTTTAAGAATTATTAACTTTTTTTATTAATGCTAGGTCAGAGGTGACATCACACCTGCCACCAGACTTTAAAGGGTTAATACATAAGCACTTATAAAACTTAATTCAAAGTTCAAATACCACAAAATAACCTACTATAACTTTAATAACCAAAAGTTCAGCTGTGGCACTGCAACTGATAATATGACTATTTCCAAACTGAAGCTTACCCAATTCATCATCCCATGATTCAACAGGAGCTGATCTTCTATGAGAAAAAGGGGGCTTCGTTGGACCATTGCGAATAAAACCTGGCTCTGTTTCATGTAATGAATCTCTATCTCTGTCTGCATGATGTTTAGATGAACCTCTCCCTAAATCAGAATTATAGCTTAGTTATTCTTAACACCAATCAAATGTTTCTACTGAAGACTTAAGCACTGAAAAAACATTACTTTTCTACATTATTCCTTAACCCTTTCACAATGGGTACCGTTTAAATCCTTTTCTACACAAGTCGCTGAGTTACATTCAGAATTTAATTAAACAACTTTATTATCAATGTATATCAATGAAATTAACATAATAATGTATGTTATAATTCAAAGTTTTATGTTATCTAAATTTAATTCCTTTGTTTCAAAATAAACCTTTAAAAAATACTTCAACTTCAGGTTTGTTGTCACGTGACACACAAACTATGAAAAATTTCAACTTTTGCACACACTGTCTTGAATCATATAACTCCAGTCCCATAGATGTATGTCTGGACAATAAGTACATTTACTTGCCCTATTGACACATATGGGGCATCGTGAGAATCATCTCGTCAATTTTAGATTGTGGGATTTTCGCCCACT
>NW_013666093.1:513737-516278 GCF_000517525.1 Limulus polyphemus
AGCTTGTCAATATTTAGTGTGTTTTTTATATTTACTTTCAAATTAAAAAAATTAACTAATGTATGATTCTACAATTTGAATTATAATCTACAATTTGATACCAATCTTATTAACATAAATTCATAAAAAAGTAGTTGAATAAAATTTTGAATGTGAGTCAACAAACATGATGACATAGCCTTTGACCTGTGTCAATAATTTCATTCTGTTATCAATCATCACCCCTTTACATAATTTGAACTTAATATGAAACAAGTATTTTTATGTAACCTAGAAATTAATGCTCACAAAAGCAATTAAGCAATATAATTTAAAACATCATTTATATTTTCAAAAATTTTATATTAATTTAGCAGTTAAACCATTTATAATTTTGAAAACGTTTTCCAAGTAAAAAAATCACATCATTTTAACCTTTTTAAAAATCATTAAAATGTTTTAATTTTGGACAATTCACATTTATAAAGAAGAATCATCTGACTATCTGCTTTCTTTGTTTACAGAAATAATATCCATATTATTCAAATGAATAAAAATGATAAAACTATAATTTCAGCCTGCTATAATACTAAAATGTCAAGATCACATTTAGAAAATGCATAAGACAAAGATTAAAATTAAGGATGCAAAATACAACAATATTGAACCTTTCCAGCCCAGGCATTCTGGGTTGAACTTGGAAAAAAATGTGTGACATCAAATTTTGAATGAAATAATTTGCAAGAAATTTAATCTTCAGCCCTAATTATCATTCTTTAACCTGCTTTTGGAATTTTTATTTAGGTCAGGTAAATAAATAAATTTTGTACTTGTGCAGAGACAGCTTGTCAAAAGATAAAAAAAAACAAAAATGTATAAACTTAGAACAAATTTGAAGTTTACTTTTAATCAAAATAGTTTGAGAATGATGAATGTTTGAAGTTTGTGATGTCAAAAACCATAAAATTCAACTATTTACACATTTTTTTGTTAAAAATGTTTTGTTTCTAAAGTTATAAATATTATAGATGTATATAACTCGAAACATTGGTTCATTTTCTTTCTCAGAGCATCTTGTATGCAGAACTCCCTTCCTTCCTTATACAGAATGGAAATTTTTACAGCAAAAGGGTTAAGAATATATATATACACACACATACATGTGCAAGATATGTAGGAATTATACTTCTATTAACTTAATCAGTTTTTAATCAAACCTTCTCACTCACCCCATTTATCAAGGCCTCGAGATCCAGCTGTCCGCCATGAACCATCCTCATCTCCCCTTTCTAAATCTCGAGGCCCTGCTCTCCAGTTGTCCAACCTTGCTCCATCTTTTCTCGGAATGTTAGATGCATCATCAATACTACCTCCCCTTCCTACATATAATTAACCAAGATGTCTAATTAATTTTTGTGTAATGTTTCTTAATTCCAGAATATAAAAAATATATAAAAATTCAGAAGGAATATCAAATTTTTGTCTTTTGAAATACATTTTACAAAATAATTTTTTTCAAATAATCTGTTTGTAGCACTTAATAAATTCTACACTGCAGAAAATGTCATTAAACTAATTAATTTTAATGAGAATTTCAACTACAAAAAATATGGGTGCTAGATTTCATTTAATGTATTAAGCATTTAAATTTTTTTAGATCAATTTAACAGAAGACATTGACAAAGTGCTATTACTGTCTTTTACAAGCAGTTTATATATAAACACACACCATATATTCCAGTAAATTCAATAAATACACAAAATAGCAAATTAACATGAAATATAATTGCCTCAAGGACATGATAATAGCCTGTTTTGATTACACAGGGAGCATTAATCATCTTATTATTGAAATAGGTATGTCAGCACTATTAACATATGTTTGCATAATTGTTTGTCTGGGCTCCAGTATCTGCAATATATACAGCAGGATGCTTCATTTTGGTGTGGTTTGACACTGTTCCTGTAACTAAACTCTGCATAGAAAAGCCTATATTTTACTTTTTGGTCTCCCTTCATGTCATAATATGCTCAAATAGAGCTATGCTTATTGAGAGCTCCCATAGGCAACATTGCTATTTCCTGATCAGTTTCACATCAATTTGTTGTATCTCTATGTAGAGAGAGATTACGCTGGCAATACATCAAAAAAGTAGTTGCAATTAAACTATTATTTCTGACAGTAACTGCAATAGTTGAAAAACCCAATAACTGTTAATTTTGCTTTGTTTATTTAAATAAAACATTTATAACTCTAACTAATTAATGTACTTTATTGTCTTCTACAGTCTTATATTTAACTTGGTAGTAATATTTATTTGTATTCATAATTATAGCAATATAGGGAATTTGTTCAAAACATAGTGGCAGCATGATGTATTTTTACAAATGCAAGGTCAAGGATAGATATTAGTCTCATCATCTGGAATTAATGCCATGTGACAAAAGTAGGAAGTAAACAGGGAAAAAAGTACTTTGAGTAGTATCACTCAGTTTCTTAATAACTGGCTTAGACTTTTTAATGTTCAATAAATTAAGCAAAATTTAAAATGTTTAACACTT
>NW_013666093.1:516564-521101 GCF_000517525.1 Limulus polyphemus
ACGAGTGCGTTGTTAACACCCTAACAGAAACTTGGCATATTAAGACTTCCATGTTATAATGTTAAGCTGATAAAGGAAAACACTCCGAAAATGTTTTATAATGAACCAAATGACTATTTAGATAACAGTTTCTTCATAAGAAATACAACATAAAAGTTTACAGACCTGGAATTCTGTCCAGTCTTCTGTCCCTATGAAAATGCATAGTTTTAAATGCAATATATTTGTTTTTCCATAAGAAGTATTTAAATTTGCACTTAATTAAGTTTAATAAATCCAAAGGAAAGATGAACATTTTATCAGACTAATACAATTTTAAAATAGAAGTATTTACAAGTATCTGCTACACTTATTTCAAATTTCTAAATGAATAGATTCTTACAACTCTAAAAGTTTTCCAATGCTACAGTTAATACACTAAAAAAACTTTAAGCACAATAGACAATGACAAATATCTTACTCTTAAACCTGGTTTCACAGGGTGAATTAACATCACTCTGATTTAATACCCATGTTGATTACACAAATTAGCTGAATAAAAAAAATTAACATCAAACATGCTACAAAGAAATAACTTGTATAACTACAGAATGGTCCTTAATTAGTTTTTAAGATACAGATATGGTTAAGTTTATTAACCAATATAAAAACATTATTTTGTATGTTACTAACCACTGAAAGAGCATACATGGCTAGAAACTGAATAACTTAATATCTACTTTCAGTCCAAAGACTTTCAAAAGTACAAAAACAGCATATTTTGTGGTAAATTTTTAAACTTATCCCAGCCTATGATTCTTTGTTAAAATAACTCTTTCTGATCAGAAACAGCATTCATCCTTGTAGCAGATTACCACAGCTATCAAAGTGGTTATATAGCCAAATACCATTTGTATTTTGTTACTTTCTTGTAGTAATTTAATAATGAAAACCAAATTTCTACATTTTTTAATCCAAAATCAATTGAACAAGGAAAGGATAAAACTGACTGCAATAGTAATCATGTAAGATTTTAAATTGAGATTTCCCAAGTCAAATAGTTTTGAAATATTTATTTTAAAGTGGAAAAGTAAGCCAAATATGTTCCAATTTTTAAAAATAAAAGGCAGCTTGTAACATTATTCATCAGGACCTCAGTAACTGAAGTTATCAAATCCTATAATAAACAGGATGAAAAAAGGTTAAAGAACCAAAGAAACAAGAAAACACTACATCTTCCAACAAATAAGGGAGAAGGTCAAGTGAAGCAGACTTAATATAAATCTTGACTATTCACATGTATCACACACACTATACTACATTGCATCATTACATTCATCACTATAATATCAAGGGTAAGTTTCAATTTATAAAGATATTTCAAATATATATATATATTTTTAAAGAAATTAAAATGGATAAAATTACTAACACTAGAATTTGCAACTACCCCTTCTGCTTCAGATATGCAAAACCAAAAAGCCAGTAGAGGGCTACAAGTGGTCAGAAAAGCATCAACACATAAGAAATTCATAGTAGTGCATTCTCTGAGCATCTCAAAACAGTTGAAACTTCTATATTTGCAAGAATCTATACAATCTGATTCAAAATAAGTACCTATACACATAAAAAAGCTTGCTAAATTTGAAAGTTTGTTTCATTTATGTATATAAAAACAAGACTTACACTGACATCAAATATAACACTGGCAGAAAATTCTCTCCTTTATATAAATCATATTATCACCATGACTAACAAATGATTACCAATGATAAACTAAACATTCTTTGATAGAAAGGACAATTTTAGAAACTGTAAAACTATCTACCTTTCATTCCACCTCTGTTCTTTTTCACCAATGCTTTGACTTCTTTCAAAGTGACGAGTACGTGAAAAGCCACCAGGAGGAGCATCAATGCCATCTTCATACTCTATCCCTCTCTGATAATAACCACCACGTCCTAGATAATAAAATTCATTATATATATTTATTTAATTTATTCTTTTATCTTCTAAGATCTTCAGAAACACTAACCCTTTGTTACTTTTTCTAACAAGGAATCAAGTAATGTAAGACAGTTAAATATTTCTATAAAAATTATTATATTAGAAATAGTTATAAAAAATATACTTTTGATTAAGTGTATTGTATTTTACATGTTCTAATAAGCAGATAAAATGTTACACTTTGAAATGTGATTATTATAATTATTTTAAATCTGAAAAAGTTAAATACACTACAAACCTCTGCCTCTTCCTCGATCCACTGATCCTCCTCGGCCACCCCGCACTGGCGGTGCCCCATTGCCTCGTTCCGAGAGCACTCCTTTTGAATTAAGTCTTAATACTGCATCACTATTTACCGATCGTGCCCAAAGACGCTGAATGGCAATTGCATATTATTAAAGAGATATAAAAAGAATCAAAACAGATCTTATATCACAAGTCAAATGCTAATCAATATAAATGTGGAATAAATAAACTAGTAACTTATCTTTCATTTACTTAATTTATTGTTATTCATAACAGCAGACTCCTCAACAGTTAAAATAAAATTTACAAGTCAAATAGTTTTGAAATATATATTTTAAAGTGGAAAAATTTTTAAATTTTGCCCCTGATCACTAAATCAAAGCTCACTTGAATGAAAATATCTTACAAACTAAAGAAGAATATATACTAAAAAACTGCTTTAAAAAAACCTATAAAAATAGACTGTTTCCATCAGAAATATTAACATTCAAACAGAATATGAAGATTAAGATAATGGAGGTTATCTGCCAAAACTATATAACAATTCAAAAATTCCTTTTTTTAATTATACCTATTTTTTTCTTTATTTTATTTGTGTATACCTTAACCCTGAGAAAAAATACATTAAACCTACTAGAGTTTAGTAAAAAAGAGAAATGTTCAGATTACCATCTATTTACATCATGCCTGCATTTTGCTCCTCCAAGCCTCAAGTTTTGCAACTACCAATTGCTTGCAAGTTTTGCTATTTTACCATTTAATTTACTTTTAACATGCATTTTATTTTTGTTCAATGTTTTCAATTTAAACTCAACATTGAACTTTACTGACACATAATTTCAGTCTTGAAATCAGACCATATCGTAAAAATGTACTACAAATCCGTGTATTTTAATAAAACTTACTAAATATTTTTTATTTTCCAGTAGTGTATGTCAAAGTTGTACAGTCACTAAAATAAACAAATTATAAAATCTTCATTTTCACATTTTTCTCAAATGTAGCTATAGAATGCAAATAATTTAAATATAATTCCAAGCCAATCAATCATTCATGGTTATTTATTTAACAGAAGGCAGAAACAAAACATGTAAAGCCAAGTTAAAAAAAACATTTTTAACATCCAGAGTTTTCAAAAAAAGGAAGGAGGAGGTCATTTTTTCTTTTTTAAATGACCTCTTTTAAAGAAAGTTTGCACTCTTTTTTCATGACTTTTGCATGTTTTCAAAGGGTCCATATCAAAAAGAAGTCTTCTTTATTTCATTTTTTCATCAAAACAATACAGAATTTAGAAAAATAAAGAAAAAAGGAAAAATTAATCCACTGTGTTCACCTAATTTTTTATTCAGAAGTCTTCTTTGTTTCTTTGTACGATAATTTAAAAAAAGGAAAAACATCTGCAAAAGAAAAGTGGGAGGAGGCGGCTGCAAAAAAGGAAGCAGGCGAGGATGTTAAACGTATTTTTTACTTGGCCTAAAATGATCTAAGAGAAGCAAATATTACACAAGCCTTGAATGTATTCATTTTAATTTAGATAATTTTTTACATCAAATACAAGGGCATTTAAAATACTTAAAAGAAAGCAATCAATGAATATAATGTAACAGTACCCTATCATCACAAGTTTTCTGTCTCACTGCATTATGTGTTGTACATTTCTAATGTTTACACATTTTAGCATTATTCTCTGAATACTATTTCTGTGTATTGTATGGAAATAAAATTCTGTCTACATGGTTGCATTTGCTATGGCACAACAGTTTTATATTTGCTTAATGATTCACAAGATCAAGACTCAAAAGTATTGGTGGCTAGTTAGCATAAGTAAGTAGGTTCTCGTGTTCATCCCGTGACCATCAAATGGCACTGGCATTTGTTTGATTGTTCACAATCCAGGCAAGATTATGAGTATTCAAATTAGTTGGAAGTAATGGTCAAAATTGTTTTTAAAAATTGAGCAAAAATGTGGAAAACCATACTTGTGATACGGATCATTAAGCCTTTTAAGATAGCTTGTTGGAATAGTATATCAGTTTGTTATTATATTAGAAAATGTATATGTTATAAAGTATGACATTGAAAATATGACACTTCCTGGAAATTCATGTCAGTTGACTGCAATCTTAACTCTCTTAACACGGGCTCAGTCAATTTGACCGACCATGTGACCTCTTTGTACTTGTTTAAAGTCTTTATAGATTTAATACTTCTAACTTTCAATATAATGTGTATATCTTCACAAAATTTAGCAGTCTTTCAGTTAATATTAGAAGTCTTTCAGATACAAAAAATAATATTTTTAGTG